>NW_023277097.1:87546-138480 GCF_003668045.3 Cricetulus griseus
CCAGAAACCACGTGGCTGAAACTTGAGTGCTGGCTCTTTGTCTGTGTGACTCCTGATACAGCCACCCTGTATCTAGTGTTTTGTTGTTTCTGGGAATGACTGAGTGATTTTCTCTCTTTTTTTTGAAGTAAGTTCAGATCTTGATTACTAACATTTGATATTATTTTTCCACTTGAGGAAACTCATTTCCCATCATGTATTCCTTTGTAACTGAAGCCTGCACACCCACAATGTACCACACATGCACGCACAAATACATAAGTTTGAAGGGTGACATACATAATCTAACCTTGAATTCTGCACTAAGGTCATGCTGGTCAGGTCTATCATTCCATCCACACGCTAAGATGTGTTTGTTTCCTGATAATATACAGTTCAGGATTTTTAGTCTATCCCTAGAGGAGAGGCATTTTCCACCAAGCTACATGATTACATGAGCCGGGCTCTGTTCTGTTCTAAGGAAGCCATCAGGCCTGGCTGTACTGACTGAGAAGTCTTTATAGAGAGCTGTGTGAGAAATGAGGGAGTTCAAATTGAGTCCAACATTTTTCTTAGTGGAATCTCATGTTGGCTTCTGAGGACTTGTGTATCTGTGTCTTTTATCCCTTGTCCACTCTCATCACTCTGATGTTCAAGTCTTCTCTCTCCAGGCCTCCAACACTTACTATGATCTTATCCTTCTGGAATACCCTAGCAGTACCCGTGTCATGCACCGACTTCTGACAGGACCATCTGGGCTCATCTTCTGTGACAGATGTTAGCAGTTCACTGGGGATAGAGAGAGAGAGAGCTGTGTGCACAATGCCATGTTACTGCCTCCCCAAACAGCTGCTTACAGAGCCCACAGAGACCTCACACTAGAACCCAGTCTAAACTTCGGTCCAGACCAAACCTTCGTAATCACCGGCCTGTCAGTTTCTCAGAAGTTCTAGGACAGATCATTTCTAGGCCAGTATTGATGAATTCCTTTCAGGCAACCCTCCTGTGAAGATGGGCAGTGTGTTCTTTCTTATCCTCCACCTGCCCTCTCCCATCCTCTGATACAGGTCTCCACTTAGCTCACACTCTGACAAAGGAAAAGCTCAGCTCAATGAGTAACTTTCCATATGTGGCTCTCTTCGTACACAGCTCTTGCAAAGACCTATAGGACCTGAAATAATTGCTTCAGGGTTGGTACATCTCACCTTTGACCATCAGCTGCAGAGTGTTACTGGACATTGACCACACCTGAGGTTTTATTCTTGCAGGAAGTGGATCATCTCGGGACATTCGGTGTTTATGTTGTTGGTGTTAGTTCAGGGTGTGAGAACACTCATGATGTGTTCTCCTTTCTTGGACAGAATGAAGCTTACAAGACTATACTGTGACCCACACTGGAGGGTCATGGTCCCACCCAGGTCACCAATAGTGTGGACATGGCTGACAGGCATAGATTACTGTAGAGTTGTAGAAAGAGACAGCATCACCCAGGGCTGGACTGTGATGGTGACTCCTGAGAACAGGACCCTTTCTCTCCAAAGGACAAGGTTGGTGACACAGGAAGGACACTGAGTGTCCTTTACTTTGTCTTCATGAGCTACAGGTGTCACTGTTCTCTGAGGAGAAGGCACTTCTATGATGGAAACACTGAAACACTATCTTAGGTTTCCTCAGAACCACCCCTTTTTTGTAAATTTTTGTTAGTTCAAATTCAGATTAGGAACAAGGTTGCTTCACATGTCAATCCCTTCCCCCTCTCTCTCCCCTCCCAGCTACTCTTGCCTCTCCTACCTCCCACCTATCCCCACCACATCCACCCTCCACTCCCCAGACAGGGCAGGGCCCTGGACGGGTGCTCCCCAAAGACCACCACATCATCCTGGGCCTCCCCCATGTGTCCAGGCCGAGAGTGCATCCCTTCACGTGGGATGGGCTCTCAAAGTCCCTTCTTACACCAGGGAAAAATACTAATCCACTTTCAGTTCCCCAAAGAGTGGGGAGGCCTCCTCATTGACATCCACAGAACCACCCTTTTATACAACATCCATGTGAGGTTTTCTTTGACACTACAGCATATCCTCACAGTGTAAAAACCATATCAAGGGCTAAAGAATTGCCTCAAAGTTTAAGAGCTTTGGCTGCTCTTCCATAGGATAGTGTTTTGTTTCTGATACCCATTTTATGTATCATCCATAACAACAATTCCAGTAGATCAGATGCCCACGTCTGACCTCTGCAGATACCAGGGTTTCTGTATTACCTCTACATTCATTGAGGTAATACACCAATATACATAGTATAAAACAAATTGTTTTTTAAAAAGTCTCCTTAAGCATATTCCTAATACATGGGCCCATCTCATTTTTTCTTCATTTGATTTTAGACACAGACAAATCATTAGCCAAGATGACCCAACATAAGTGGTCTCTAGATTCTTTTGACAATTTTCAAATTTTGACTTTCAAAATTGGTGCCTCATTTCAATTTGTCTCTGAAGGTATCATGCTTGATAGGAGAGTGTAAAATAACAAACATATTTAGCAAAAATTTCACAGCTTTATTGGGCAACAAGAAATAGTTTGAGAAGTCACAGCAGCATGTCACATCACACTGGTTTTAAGTTGTATCATGAACTCACTGTCTTTGGGATTTTATTGTAATTTTGGGAGACAGGAGCCAAGTTGGTTTTATTACTTGAGTGTAAGGAAAAGTCTCTACACACACATGTATATCACCATGAGGGTCAGTGAGGGCTGAGCATCTTTCCTGAAACAGTTGAGTTGTCCTGATCCAGGATCTCACAGTGAAACACTTAGATTATCTTTATGTCATTGGTGTGCCGTGTGAAGGTAATATTTCGTGAAGGAAGATTTCTGCAACATATTTTGCTATTTCTAGTTTCTCCTACTTAAAAACAATCCCTAGAGATTCTAATATCCTAGAAGGTAGTGTATGTAAAATGGACAATGACAACCAGTGAAGAATTTTGAATGAAATTCTTAGACTTGACAATTAGAGAGTATAAAGTACCATTGGATTTCAAAAATACTCATGATGAAGACACAGGGGAGGAACTACAGTCCAGTGGAGTAAGTTGTCAACAGTATCCATCTAGGAGATTGTCAGTTCAGAATGAAATGGTGAATTTTATATTACTATTGATGAAACTAACTTTATATCACCGCCAACATTCCAGTTTCTCTTCATACAATTTTCTTGGAATTATTTTATCAAGTAGATTAACCTGATAAGATACTGGAAAGCTACTGAGGTCTTCCAGCTCCAAGGTGTATTTAATTGGATTGATTTTATAAATAATATGAGGCTGAGCACATGTTAACAGAGCTTTGAGTTGGACTTGATATGGGTTCCTGATGAAGAGTCTGTCATGGTTTGTCCTCAGATCCACCATTTTGTTGGATCATCTTCCATTTCCTCCCAGACACCTTTTCTTCATTCTCCATGAATTCTGAGCTGTCACGGCTGCAGCCTGAATTGGAACTTGTTACCTTGGCAACATGCTGAACTCCTGATTTCCTACAACTGTGGGTGATCCCAGTGAATTTGGTATCAATGAGTGGGCAGGGGCTTTCCTGAGAGCCCTGTATCATGGACAGATTCACAGGGAACACAGCAGGATTCTTGCAACCCTGTTGTTTCCCTGTTAAAAGGCTGAGCTTGTTAACTATCTATGCAGGTTGTGTTCTGCTCAAGAGAACTGCTACAAGCTGCCTGGTCACAGGGTAATTAAACAGTTTCATTTCATGAGATCAGTTCACAAAAGCCAGGGACATTGCTAGGGGGAAAACCTCTCATAGGAGCACTGAATTCTAGTATTAGTCTATACTCCAGGACCCCTGTATTGATGAATTATTGGATGTTTAGCTTTTCCGGGTTTCTCTTTTCTAACTGTTGACAAGGATCCACTCCTGGTCTGTATCTACGGTGCACAGTCATTATGATAGGATCCTAGTGATGCCTCCAGTTCCTTCAGTAAAGGGCAGGTTAGGGAACCTCCCCAACCCATCCTCAGGACTCAGGCAAGCTCAGTTAGTCCCTAGGGGACTGGAGTGACATTCTTTGTGAGGGGACAACAGGATCCCATGATTACTGTCTCTGTAAAGATGGAAGCCCAGGTATGTGATATAGATAGACCCTACTGGAACTGCAATTCTGATCAGCATTCATTGATCTGATCTGCATTCAAATCACTGAATGGCAAACTTTAGGCAGCTCCCTCTGTGACTATCAGATAACTGCTAGCATTTCTCTGCTCACTGATTCCCTTGATCTGGTGGGGACAGGTGACAGAACAACCATGGTTCCCACTCCCAGGATTTGCCTTCAGAGAAGTGGTTGTCTATAAGGAGTGTCCACTATGAGAGCCCAGTCCTGGTTTCCAATGTATAGGGTGAGTGCCCATTTAACACAGTATCTCCTTTCTTCTTAGGAGTCCATCACAGTAAACACAACACATCAAGCCCATGCAGCTTTGCTGTGACCTCAAGAATGAATGTGACCCTCCACTGTATCTCACAACAGTGACAAGACACTTTCATCCTGACCAGAGAAAGGAAACAGAAGCTGTCCTGGAGCCTGACTTCCCAGGATTTATATACCAGGCCATCAAGGTGACTATTCTCTACAGGCCTTGTGATCCTTATCTAAATGTTTATGGACAATAGAGAAGCAACCACAAGTTTAATAAGAACACAGTGATGTCCTGGAGCTTCTGGCATCAGATGAGGAAGCACAAACCTTTCTTTAAATAATGGCACCCTGATGCCTTGAACGCAGCCATGGCCATTAATCTTGTTAGAGGATCAGCTGGTAGCGATTGAAGTTTAAGGTGCCAGCCAACCAGGAGACAAATCTCTGATGGATGATTTTGGAGATCGATACGAGGCTCTGAGACCACAGACTCCAGGAAGTCTTTTTCGTCTGCTATGCCTTTACATGTTTGCTGCTATCATCTTTCTGTGGTACCTGACATGGTGTGAATTAGTGTGGGGAGATCCCCACTGTCTCTGATGTGTTTATCTCATGGAAATAGCCCTTTCTACTGGGCATTCTTACCTGTGGATTATTATGAAGACGTTTTCTTCCTAAGCTGTATTGCCCAATAGATAATAATTATGTTAGTTTAAATAGAGTTCTGCTTCCATCCGCTACTGGATAAAGGCTCTAGTATAGCATTTAAAGTAGTCATCAGTCTCATTATAGAGCAAGGGCATTTAAGGTAGCTTCTCCACTATTGCTTAGATTCTTGTGGGGGTCATCCTTGTGGATCCCTAGACATTTCCCCAGTGCCAGATTTCTCTTTAGACCTGTAATGGCTCTCTCTATTAAGGTATCTCTTTTCTTGCTCTACTCTATTTTACCCCCCCTGACTCAAGCTTCCTGATCTCTCCTGTTCTCCTCCCCCTACTATCCTCCTCTCCTCCTCCTCCTCCCTCTCCCCTCCACAATTTGCTCCCAATTTGCTCAGGAAATCTTGCCCTGTCAGGAAGACTCTCTTAATTCCCTCTCTGCTTCAAACCATACCAATGTGTTTTTCACCCTGTTCCTTCTATTTTTCATCAGGGATCACAGTTCCTGATATGACACTCCACATCCTGTCTGAATACTCTCAGAACTAAACTCAGGGGAGAAAATTCTCTTACTGCTATGTAATGTAATTCTTCAGACTATATCCTGCTGTTAGGCATGAGAACCTATTATAAAATGAAAAGAACACCTCCTTAAAAATAGAATTTATCAGTCATGTAAATCCCTTTCAACATTAAAAACCATGTGGTACTGATGGTAGAAAACAAGGTTACGCCGGGCATTGGTGGCACACACCTTTAATCCCAGCACTCGGGAGGCAGAGCCAGGCGGATCTCTGTGAGTTGAGTCCAGCCTGGTCTACAAGAGCTAGTTCCAGGACAGCCTCCAAAATCACAGAGAAACCCTGTCTTGAAAAAAAAAACAAGGTTACAACGAAAAACATACATAATGGAGATAATTTTTGATAAAGAGTCAGCCTTTATTCATGTCCCACAGTCATTCAACAAGGACTCTCATAGGAAATTAAGAACAGAGGACCTCCAGTGTCACAATAAGTTCATGGACCAAAACACCATAATTAGCATCTTAGGGAATGGTGAGAAAGCAGAAATTTTGCATTAAATCCTGAAGAAGGAGACAGTCTTTAGCTTTGTACTTAAACACTTAGCTAATGCGTAAACAGAAGTAAAGGTACATTTCCAGTATAGACAAAAAAGTGAGATAGAATAAAATGAATAAGATGTAATTGTTTTAAGATAATATGATGGTCTATGCATAAATTTTGAATCATTATATGCTAAGTTATCCTAACAAGGTGATTCTGGGATTATTGATTGTCGGGATCCAAAAATTATGCTATTAGAGAAATCCTCAGGGTCCAGACCTCGAGTGCTAGGCTACATCATATTGCAGATGCTAGCTGATTTGCTGTTGAAAGGCACAGCCTCAGTGGAGAATGTCCCCTAGTTTTGCATCTACAGAACTAAGCATTTGAATAGGCCTGGATCAGGGTGGAGAGCTGGGTCTACATGAGTAGAGACTGTTTTGAGGTATCTGCTGATAGAGCCTAGGAAGAGGTTCAGGAAGATAGTCTCTGCTATCACCAAAGAACAGTTAGAGAGCAGTTGAGGAAGATGATGGGGCAAATGGGAGACTCCGGTTTGCAGGAGGGAACTGAGAGCTCTCTGAAGATGACAAGATGCTGTGTCTGGTCTTTGTTGCCATGGGTTGCTAGGAATTTCCAAGTCCACCTGAAAGACCCCTGGAAGCTCAGGCCCCCAGTTTCTCAGCCCAGGACCTTGGTCACCCCAATCACCATGTGGAGGCAGAAACTTGATGCAAACAGCAAGAGGCTTTATTGTAGTTGTTTAATGAGCTAACCCCATGTTAGCTCGGGCCTTTCATCCACTAGCCATGGCGGATGGCTAGAAAGATGGCTCAAGTCGTCTTTCTATGCTCAATCTGCATAGAGATCTTATAGGGCAGTGTAAGGGGAGTGTCTGGGGTACGCACAGGCTTAGGATTGGTGTGCCTCCAGGCTTGGAGGGCTTGCCCTGTGTTGATTGGCCAACTGGTTGTTATGGCCCATAGGCCCTCCCAGGGTGGTTGCTATGCTCTGCACATCATTGCTGTGCACTTATCCATAAAGCAAACCCAGAGCCTTAAAGCATAGCACTACCAGCTAATTTCTGATTGGTTCCTTGCCATGAGGCAGGCATCTGACCTCCTAGTGATCAAGGCAAGGTCAGGTAAGCACGCACTAGGCTGTTATGGCTGCCGAAATGGGGAGCTGGTCCCTTCACACCCTCCCCCACTCAGGCCAGACCTCAGGGCCTCTGTGGTTTGGGACTGAGGCATGCCAGGCCACTACAATTGATCAGCATGCCAAGTTCTTTTGCACATGTGCAAATTAGACAGCAGAGAAAGAAATGGAAAAACACTGCAATTTCCTGCAACACTCCCTCCCTCACATCTGTGATGTCACGTTGCTGTTGTGAAGGTGTGTTTGATGGGGTTATATAGAGTGGTCAGAATGTGCCACCCACAGAAGGATTCTGTATTGAGAAAAAAAATTAAAGTTCTATCTACCCTCCCTGGACAGATAGTCCTTATCCACCATGTGGTAAGATTGACTTTATATTTTAAGAGAAACTCCATGAATAATACTTGTAGACTGAAAAATTAAATGTACACAGAAATTGCTTTGGAGAATCATAGACAGATGGACTAAATTCTTGGTTCTGACTTTAGTCATCATTTTGGTTTTCATTCATCTTCTTTGTTTCCAGACAACAGATAGAGGCTCCACTATAGAGAATGTGGTAATATATGAAAATGGAAAATGACACATCAGAGAGAAGGGAAGAAAACTGTACAGAAATGAGGACCCAGGCTGATATACTGGGTATATCATGATATACATGCATAATCCTCACATTATAGACCCAGAAAAGAGTTGTTTCATCAGCAAATGCCCACAGTAGGTGGAAGGATCTAAATTCATTTCCTGACGAAGGATCTCATCACAGCACTCACACCTTCCTCTGTAACAAATCACAATTGCTCCCTGGACATTCTCCTTATACCAGTTCCTCAGTGTAAGAACTGGAAACCTTACAGAAAGTTGGATCATAAGATTGATTTCCCAGACTCTGGAACCCTGAAAGATATATTTATTTCTATTCTGAGTGATTCTCAGCTGCATGGTGGGCCTCAGTCTGGCTTCCCCAAGGCTCAAAGACCAGAATCCCAAGGAAAATGAGGACCAGGGCAGCCATCCCCATCCTGATGAGATTCTCCACTGTGTAATCCTTGTTCTCTGAGGCTGTGGCTGTGGACAAAGAAGTACAGTGGTTAGGAAAGGTCAAAATTGCCCCAAGGTACCTAAATGTCCCCAAGATAAGTAAATGTCTACTCAGGGCCCCTGCCTACCATGGACAAGTCTTGCAGCCTATGTTTCCAGTGCTGTAATTTTGAATTCTCTTTATTCAACTGACGTGGGTTTGGGCATGCTCTAAGATGAACTGATAATGTCAACTGATCCTGGGAGCAGAAGAAGGTAAACAGAATGTGCTTGTCCTTAAGAGATCTGAGAGTTTCTTCTGAATTCTACTTTCTCATTTACTGCAATTACTCGTCAATCTCATTATATAAACTCATGAAATCTGGGATGAATCTTATGCTGCTGTAGCTAGGTGCCCTTTGTTATTCTTTTTAAAAATACGTTTAATTTTTTTAAATTTACATTCCAGCTGCAGGTTCTCCCTCCTTCCTTCCCTTCATGTCAGTATTTCCTACCTAAAATTCCCACCCACTAATCCACTCAGTCTTCAATTTTGTTTAGGAAATGGCTGGTCTCCCATTAACATTTAAAAAACATGGCATATAAAGTTTGTTGAGACTAAGCACCTACCCCCCATGTTTTAAGGTTGGGCAAGACTACCCAGTGTGACGAGTAGGTTCATAAAATCCAGTAAAAGTATCATAGACACCCCCTGTTCCCACGAGGAGTTCTTATTGGATTCTTCAGCAGCACAGTGAAACCGGTAAATTCAGAGCAGTATAAATTGACAATACAGGACATTGAACCATGGGTCTTTGCACTGAGCAGCTGCAGCGGTGTCTGAGTTAGGTGTCTCTGGTCAGCTCAGCCGAGGTTGTGCAGATTCAGGTGCTCAGTCTAGGATGATTTCCTCAATGGGTTTTGCTGAGTGTTTGTTCCCTTGTCACACTTAGACCTCCCATCTCTCCTGATATCTGAGCATTGTCCTGAACTGTTCTGAGGACCCAGGGACCACTGAGGGGTGGTTGAGAGGAGAAAATGCCTTAGAGTTTCTCTGAAATGAGAAATGGTTTCTGTTAATACCGAGAACCTGTGTCTTGTAGCTAAAATGTCCCAGATGTTTCTCCCCACATTAGAACAAGAATTTTCTCTTTTTGTCTAGTTCATGTAGGAGCACAGGCTTCTGATGGAGATTGTCATCCTTCTCTTTTCTTCCTCATATCATGTAGGAAATGTAGGACCAAGGTTTGGGGCAGTGACATGTCCTGGCTCTCGATGAATAGTGAAGTCTGTCTGTCTGTCTGTCTGTCTGTCTGTCTGTCTGTCTGTCTGTCTCTCTCTCTCTCTCTCTTTCTCTCTCTCTCCCTTTCTCTCTCTCTCTGTGTGTGTGTGTGTGTGTGTGAGAGAGAGAGAGACAGACAGACAGTCAGACAGACAGTCAGACAGACAGACAGACACATAGAGAGAGAGAATTATGAAAGAGAACATATGCTCTCTAAGCTATGCTAAGCCAGTGGGCTTTCAGCTAACAGTCTTCTGATAGCATGGCTAGCTGTCCCTATGCATAGATCCCAAGAGTGACATATGTAACACTCCCTTAAATTCATCAATTTACAAATAATTTGTGTGGAGACAAACCAGGCCATACTGTGAGGAGAGAGTGCTGTAAGTGTCCCATCTCTTTAGGAGATTCACGGGTCAGTGCTGCAGTCTCTTATGGTCTTATCCCAAAATTTTCCAAGTTCAGATGGGCACACCAAGAGCAGGCACACACCTCACCAAAGGAAACTGAGCCCATACAATCTCAGTTCCTCTATTTCAGCCTGCAGTGGTATGGTGAATACTTAGTAAACAATAGGTTTTGATTGGGACTACTAGATTTTATTTTGCTTAATATTATTATTACGTTCAGGTTCACATGACAAATTCTGTCTGGTAGGGTCGAGCTATGGATCTGTTGGGAAAAAGAAGAGTATAGCAGGATTTGTACCTATCACAGCAAGGCTGCCTACTCCCCTGGAGACACAGGGTCATGGATGCACTGCAAGCAAGGACCAGGGACAGGGTGGTCCTTCACAGTGACTGGGAATGGCTGAACCATATAGGACATGGGGCCTGTCCTGAAATGTGGGGTGTCAGTTAGGAGGCCTGGGCAGTCTAAGGGGCCCCTGGTAGTGGATCAGCCTTTATCCCTAGTGAATTAATGGATTTTAAAGCCCATTCCACATAGAGAGATACTCACTCAGCCTAGACTCACAAGGGAGGCATCCGCGTTTCTGTCAAGGATATCGCCTTCTGACTAACACTTCATATTGTCCCCTTAAAACCACCTAAGTCAAGGACTCCTAGGGTTTGGATTTATTATTATTATTATCATTATTATTATTATTATTATTATTTTATTAGTTCAAATTAGAAACAAGCCTGCTTCAAATATCAATGCCTTCTCCCTCTCCCATCCCCCAACAGCTGCCCACACCATACACTCTCTGCTCCCAGGGAGGGTAAGGGCCTCCATGGGGAATAACCCAAGTCTGTCATATAATCCTGGGCAGGGCCTAGGCCCTCCCCATGTGTCCAGGCTGAGAGAGCATGCCTCCATATAGAATGGGCTCATAACGTACTCTTTTGCCAGGGATAATACTGATCTACTACCAGAGGCCCCACAGTGTCCTGGGGACTCCTGATCGACGTCCACGTTGAGGGTTCTGCATTTTAAGTCACCAGAGGGGTTAAGGTCTCCTCACCTGAGACAGAGAGCTCCACAGCGACACTGGCATGTGACAACAGGTAGGGAGATGAGTCTTGAGACCTGTAGCACCTGTAGGTGCCTGAGAGGGCAGAGGTCACAGCAGTCATGGAGAATTCTGCCTGGAACTCCCCATCTTGGGACTTGGATTTCATTCTCTGGGGTTGGTGTGCTGCTCCCTCCTTGGACAGAATGAAAGTGTCTGTCGTGTATGTTGACTGACACAGCAGGGCCACGTTGTCTCCAGACAGCACTGTGGAGTTTGGCTTCACTGAGAGGGAAGGACTGTCAGGAAGCTGTCCTAAAGAGAGCAGAGATAATGAGAGGCTGCCTTCAATGCTCTGAGACGAAACTTCACAAGGTCAGCTCTGAGCACCTGCGACTCTGATTATTTTCCCTTCCTGAATTCCTGAAATGTTTCCCTATCTCTGCATCAGTTCCTGAATAAGAGTCCTGTCCCTCATCCCAGCTATCAGCTCTTAGGTCCCCCATGAGAGTTTATGCAGAGGTTAGGAACCAGATTGAATCTATTTAGATCCTCACCTGTGATCATGATGTCCAGGGGATCACTGGAGGCTGACCACTCAGAGGAGAGCTTGTGTGCACCATAGCATCTGTACTGTCCTGCAGTAGAGCTGCTCACATTTCCCAGTATGAAGTTTGCCAAGGAGAGGCCAGCCTGGGTCCTCTGGCCCTGGTGCTGGGTGAAGTCAGCTCCCCCCACCTTGTACAGAGCAAATCTGTCATAGCTGATGTCAGAGACACACTGCAGGGTGAGGCTCTCTCCAGGGTCCAGGATATGGCCTTGGTGAGTCAGCAGAGAGGGCTTCTTGGACAGACCTAGAGGGAAGGTGACAGCCTAGTGACTGAGGAGATGGTTTTTACCAAACACCTATTCCTTCCCATCATGCCCTGCGCATGTTACTGCTTCTCCCCAGGAGTGGGGCTCTGGCTCAGCAATCAGGATCTTTCTTTTTCACTCTTTATCTCCAACTACCTAGTGTGACAGGGTCATGGCAAAGGGCTTGGAGTATTAAAAATGATTGGTCAGTGATGGGGCTGACTCACCTGAGATGTGCATTTCCAGGGGCTCACTGGGTGCTGACCACAGCTGTGGGGTTTGCTTGTAGTAACCATAGCATCGGAATGTCCCTGTGTGGTCTGCTGTTACATGATCTATAGAGAATAAGGCTTGGTACTGCATAGTACTGTGTATATACTGTGAGTTCAGGGAGCTGGAGAACTTCTGATCTTCCTTGGTGAGGATGAACTTGTTATAAACCATCTGTGAGACACACTGGAGAGTCATGTTCCCCCCTGAGGTCACCACAGGGCTGGGCAATTCTACCAGGTGTGGTTTAGTGTTATAGATTCCTAGGACAGAATAAGCAGTCTGTTACATGGGCTCTCAGTCACAATGTTCTCAGGGCTAGACTTTGGGAGGGAATACTCCTGAGAGCAGTGCCTGAGGCTGAGACTGTGTGTGTCCCCTCACCTGTCACCACCAGTTCCAGGGTGTCACTGGGCTCTGACCAGCCAGCTGAGCTGTAACAGTAACAGCGATATTGCCCCCCACTGTCCTCTGTCACAGAAGGAATGGAGAACGTGGACTTGTTCCCAGGCTCCTTTGGGGTCTGTGTACCCCAGGTTTGTTGGCTTCCCTCTTTATGCAGAAAACACATTTCTGCATCCAGGGTCCCCTGACAGGAGATGTTCATGGGGCTTCCTAAGGCAACCACAGGGCCTGGCTTAGCCTTGATGGTGGGTTTGTGGAGGGTCCCTGCAAGGAAACAGGAGAGAAGGGGGTGGGTCTGTCTGAAAGTGGCACAGGAGAGTCACAATGGCGGAAGGCACTTGTTTGTAATTAATTTAAGCTCCTGTTAAACATCACATCCTCACAGCAGTTCTCTCCCTTTCCCTCTCCCCCTGACCCACTGCGCCTATTTTTTTTTTCCTTCAGAACAGAGCAGGGTTCCCAGTGATATGACTGGAACACGGCATAACAGCATGCAGTAAGACTAGGCAAACACCCTCCTGTTAAGGCTGGAGAAGGCAACCCAGTAGGAGGAAAAAGATCCCCTGTGCAGGCAAAAGGGTCAGAGACTTCCACACTCCTGTTGTTATGAGTCTAACAAAAATCGCAAGCTATTCTGGTTGTGCTTGTGCATGCCTTTAACCCTAGCACTCAGTCGACAAAAGCAGGCAGATCGATGTGAGTTCAAAGCCAGCCTGGTCTCCAGAGTCAGGTTCAGGACAGGCAGGGATACACAGTGACCCTCTAAAAACAAAAATAAAAAGGAGCCAGTGTAAATCAGCACAGCCTGTGTGCAGAGGGCTTAGTGAAGACCCAAGCATGAGCCTTGGTTGCTGCTTCAGTCTCTGTGAGCCCTCATGGTTCCACTGAAGTGTTGTGTGGCTCCTACAACCCTTCCTCTCTCTTCTGTAGAGTTTCTCCTGTTCTTGTGGATGCTATTTAAGCTGATCCAGAGTAACAGAGGGCACCATGAAGATTCCTCTCTCTCTCAGAACTTATAGAATATGCTCTCACTATCTTCCCTGGATTCTGTATCTTGTGTTACTCTGTCTCCCATGATCTGTGTCAATGGGCTCAGGAGCCCTGGCTCCTCACACTCCACACACCAAGGCCTCCCTCAGCACCTCTGTTATATCTGTATCATTTTGTGGAATATTTTTGGCTTCTCACCTGAGAACAGGAGCTCCAGAGGGTCACTAGGATCTGACCACACCAATGGGCTGTTACTGTGAAAGCTGTAGCATCTGAATGTCCACCTTTGACTGGAGGTCACAGGGCCCACAGGGAGCCTGCCCTCATACTGCCAAGTAGACTGGTTATACTCTGAGTCCAGTATCCTGGATTCTTCCTGTGGTCCTTCCTTAATCAAAATGAACCCAGAATATTGTTGCTTTGAGCCACACTGGATGGTGACTTTCCCTCTTTCAGTCACCACAGGGTTGGGCTGTGCTGAGAGACTGGGTTTACTGTAGGCCCCTAGGAGAGAAGAAGAATCAGTTAAATGCCCTCAAAGGCCCTCTTACCCTCCAAGGCTGTGTGGAGAGTCACCCCTGTGTACAGAACCACTTCTTGACAGACAAACCTGAGGCTGTGGACTTTGTGAGTCTTCTCACCTGTCACCACCAGTTCCAGGGAGTCACTGTGCTCTGAATATCCATAATGGGTCCAATATTGACAGGTATATTGCCCTGCTTCCTGAGGGACTATTTTTGAGATTGAGAATTCAGCCTTGTTCTTAGGATTTGGTGGATATTTTTTGTTCCTGAAATGTCCATTTTTATACAGACGGTATTCTTGGGCTCCCATGGTTCCCTCACACAAGAAGGTCACTGTAGTCAGCTCAGAGACCACAGAATCTGGTTGTGCTCTGAGGATAGGTTTAGGAAGAGTTCCTGCAAGGAAAAGATCAGGTAGGACCCGGGACATTATCTTCTGATTTTAACCCACACTGTAACCCTCAGCCCTCCCCAGGGGTAGCACACATGTGATGTTTTCCATCCTCACTGCCCAGCATGGCTCCAGGAATGATGACAAGTGATGTCAGGACATCTGCAGACACTCACTCACCTGACAGCACTGGTGTCCCATGGCCCAGAGTCAGTCCTGGAAGAGAGTTCCCTGTGAGAGGTTTGTCCCTGAAGCTTGAGAAGGTTCTCCCCTCTGCAGAACCTCCTGAGACCCTGGGGTTTCCTAACTGACCCATGCTGGGCTGTGGGGCAGCATCAATCCCAGAGCACAGCATCCCTCCCCATCTCCACATCTCACCCAGACAGAGCAGGACTGTGAAGGAGACGGTCATGGCGTCTCCTCCTGGAGGCTGCTACTGTGCTCATGGGCAGAGCTACAGAGTCTGTCTGAAGAGGCAGGAGACATAGGGTGTGGCCTCTGGAGGCAGGGCCCTCCCCATGACATGGTTGTGCTTCAGCAGCCCCACAGGAAGGGGAACTGCCCTCCTCACACACCAGGCTCTGAATTCCCTTCGTTTGTGTCTAGGTCATGCAGTAGACTCCATCAATATTTAATGGATGTCATTTCCAATTTCCCAACAGTGTCTGTCTCATCTGTCCTCATCTTTGTCAGGACCAGGTCGGGGCAGACATGAATGTGTATTACACACAAGAAATACAAATTTTCATGTGGGCTTGCGTTATTCCTTTTCACATTTTTTTGTGTGTTTTTGAGACAAGGTTTCTCATATTGTTTTGGAGAATATTCCGGAATCCGCTCTGTAGACCAGGCTGGACTTGAACTCATAGAGATCCACCTGCCTCTGCCTCCCGAGTGCTGGGATTAAAGGCATGTGCCACCAACGCCCGGCTCTTTTTCACATTTTTATGTGAAATGCTTCCCCATATTCAAAATGTTTGAAGGTTTCTGTGAAGGGTCTCAGTGTGCACATCTCAATGGAATGAAATGTGTAATCTACTTCCCCATAGTGCTGGCTTACAAGTTTGCAGTAGGGACTGGAGTAATGGCTCAGAGTTTTACAGCACTGGCTGCTCTTCCAGAGGTCCTGAGTTCAATTCCCAGCATCCCCGATGTGGCTGACAACAATTTGCAATGAGATTTGATGCCCTCTTCTGGTGTGCAGGTTAACATCCAGGTAAAACCCTGTTCATAATAATAAATCAACCTTTAAAAAACAAAACAAAACCATATATACAGTACCTTTTCTACTTGTATGTTTAATTAAACTAATGAAATAATAATAAAAAATTACATTCCTTTCTTTATGAGTATAGACAAACATATGTCACAGCACAGGCATGGAGGTCAGAGGACAAGGTCAGAAGTCAGTTTTCTCCTTGCATGATATGGATCAGAGTTGGGGCTGAAGGTTGGCAGCAGCGCTTATACACTGATCCATGTCACTAGCTCAGTCTTAGCATCGTCACTTTCCTTAGTCCTTGTCCTCAGGCCAAAAAAATATTGCACGGGTCCCAAGGGTCCTGGGCCAAGAAATTTTCCAGCATTTTTGGGTGCAGGTTGTGGGTGTGGCCACCCTTCTTCTTAAGGCAGTAGACCACACAGGATTGCAGGTGTGGGCAGCACTTGTGGGCAGCAGAGCATGGCCTTGTCATACTTGTCCTTCTAGAGAGACTGGCAAAGGGATGACTCTATGATGCCACCACTCAGGTGCAGCACCAGGTTCAGGGTGGGAATCTTTCTGTCCTTTGCCAATGGTCAGGATTTAGCCATCCTCATTCTTCTGTCAGTAAATCCCAGCCTCTGGTGGTCAGGTGAGATGCCTTCCTTGTCTTGGGTCTCAGTCTTGACATTGTCCATGGAGTCACTGTGCTGGACCTCAAGGGTGATGGTCTTGCCCTTCTGGAAACTGCAGAATTTCTCCATCTTTGTGTCTGTTTCATCCCTTAGTTGAAGAGGAGGAGAGTTCAGTAAAAATAATTTCCCTTTATTTTTGGAACCAGGGAATGATGGCAGGGCCTCCAGAATTATAAGCTCATACCCCTCCCTTGAGACACACCCACTTACTTCTGCAGTTTCAATTTCTGATCTTGAGTTAAATTCATTTGATCTGCTATCTTTTTCTTAGACTTGTGGTTTTCATTATTATTGTTGCTGATTTGAGACAGGCTGTGTCAGTGGAGCCATGGCTTTCTCAGAGTTGGTTATGTAGAGCAGGTTGGGCTGGGACACTCTGCTTCCCAAGTGTTTGGATTAAAGTTGTGGCTACCACACCCGGCCACAGGTTTAGTTTTTGAGTGTATGAAAATGTCATATCAGTTTGTATAATGTTTTGGTGGTTCACCACCCACCCTGCCTTCCCCCTCCCTCTCTCTTACTGGTTCCCTCCTCACTGATCTGATTTTCTTTTTCATTCCCTCTGTGACCTGCTGGTTGTAGAAAATCCTCAGCCTCTTCTTACACTAAACTTTGTATTCTCTTCCTCCCATGCAGTTTAATTTGTGTTTCTCAAATGTTTGGACATAGTACCAGGGGCCACACTGTTAAAGAAAACCGACTGTTCCTCTCCCAGGGGGCATCAGATGCCATTTGTTCTTCATCTGTGGGTGGGACACTGTGCCCATCTCCCTTCCCCATGCTGGATTTTTTCTCTATTGGGCTCACATGGGGTTGTAGATGTTACCACACCCACTGTGAGCTCAGATGTGTGACTGTCTTGTAGTGTCCAGAAATTGTTTATTGTCATCCTCTACCACCCCAGGGTCTCCACAATTTTCAACCTTCTCTTCAGCAATGGCCCCATGCTACAAAGGTGTCACATGGGGAAAATTCTCTAACTTGGCATCGCTTCAAAGGCTGGTTCCAGGCCACACACATGTCTTGTTTGTCACATGGAGAATGAGATAGAGGTCGATGAGTATTTCCCACTTTTGTTGCTGAACCAAAAAGACATCCTTAAATTCCTTTTTGTATCAATGTCAGTATCAATAATTATCATCCTGTAAGAGTATTGGGAATTTAAGAGAATTCATATTAAGCGATGAGTTTGGGGGTTACCCTGGGCTGTATCAGGGCCTATCTCATAAGAGGAGACAAAAATTCCCCTAGAGTATGTGATGGACATACTCTAATCCAATACATTTTATGCATGTGATTATCTTCAAAGAAATCATGAGAATATATTTACTATAAAGCTCCCAAACTGTGGATATGTCCCAAATATTTCATCGTATCTACTTCTTAGGGGATATTCCTATCCCAACTGTAGTGTGTTTTGCACTTTTGTGAATTGTCATAGGCAGTGTGTCTCATGGCTAGAGTGTCTTTATCCTATTGATTTCATGAGCAGCTGTTTTTCCTGAGAATCAGTGATGACCATTACCCTGAGTGTCCTGAGCTCATTCACACCTTCCACAGTCGTCATTGTCAGTGAGAAGAGGTGCTGCCCCCTCCTGGTTGTCTAGAGGAATTTACCGAAGAGCACTGCAGCTGGCTTGTAATCAGGAGTGTTAGCACCTGGGCTTTGAGCTGCTTCTTGTGTTTCTTACCTTTTGTGTTGGATATCCTCTATTTGGGAAGTCTGTAAATCTAATCCTAGTTCTCCCTGAAGTGTTCAAACCTATGTAAAACGTGGTTGTAGAAAAGTGAGAGGTCCTCTGTGACTGAGAATTACTTTGTCTTTTGTCTTCTTTGGAGAGATTCACATATGAAAATTTGCTATGTGAAACTGACCTGCAAAGGCGTAAATTGAATAACAATAAAACAGAAATTGTTAAGCAAGTCAGCCAGTTCACCAGAAGCTGGTTCCCCTGCTGCTGCAAAAGCTAAAATTCACCCTGGAGTGACCCAATTTTTTCCATGGAACAGTGCAAAACTGAACACCTGCATTTGACAGGGTAGGATATCACACATGACATCCCATCAGTGCTCTCTGACACGGGTGGGTTAGATGCGGAGTTCCAGCAGAGGCATCACATTTGCTGGTGGATATGAACCATCCAGGATGTAGGGTCACGATTCTTCTCCAACCTTGCCCCATGGCCTCCACCCATGGCACTCTGCATGCACCACAGTGGCTGACCACAAAGCCACATGGACTCTGCTGGGTTAGTTCTTTAACCCTGTGTGCCCATTAGCATTTGCCCAGCAGAGGATGGCACCTGTTGCTTTTCAAAAAAAGCTCATGGTGGAATGAAGGGGAGTCTCTGTCTTGAGTCCACCTCAGTATTGGGCAGAACCTAAGTGGCTGGATCTTGAGTGCTGGCTGTTTGTCTGTGTGACTCCTGATGGATCCACACTGTATCTGGTGTTTTGCTGTTTTTTGAAAGTGAGTGAGTGACTTTCTATTCTTTTTGAAATACTGTCATATCATGATTATTTACTTTTGATTAAATTTTCTTTCCTTCAGTTGGAAGGTACATATTTCCCATCATATATTCTCCTGTGATTGAAGTCTACACACCCACACTCCAGCACACACCCACACTCCAGCGCGCACACACACTCCAGCACGAACACACACTCCAGCACGAACACACACTCCAGCGCGCACCCACACTCCAGCGCGCACGCACACACACATTCACACACGAATTTGAAGGGTTGCCTGTTTAACCCAACCTTGAATTCTGTAGTATGGTTATGTTGATCAATGTCTATCATTCCATTCATGCGCCAGGATGTTTTTCCTGATAATATTCAGTTCAGAATTTTTATTCTATCCCTAGATGAGAGAAATTGTAAACCAAGCTTTTGATGAAATGAGCAGGGCCCTGTGCTGTCCTAAGGATTCCATCAGGTCTGGCTGCACTGACTGAGAAGACTTTATAGCTGTGTGAGAGAAAGAAGGGTGTTCAAATTGAGTCCCACATTTTTCTTTGTTGAAATCTCACGTTGACCTGACCCTGAGGACTTGTGTATCTGTGTCTTTTATCACCTGCCCATTGCCATCCCTCTGCTTTTCAAACCTTCTCTTTCCATGCCTCCAACACTTACTATGTTCTTATCATTCTGGAATACCCCATCCTGGCACCCTTGTCATGCACAGACTTCTGACTAGACCACCCACCCAGACTGTTCCTCTGTCGCGACCGCCTCGACCAGCAAGGATGACACAACACTGGAGCTCTTCTTGCAAGCAGTTTATTCAGGACCTTTTTTAACAGTGGATTCTCTCTCTCTGTTTCTTCTTCTATCTCTCCCAGCCCCCTGGCAAGCCCTTAAAAGCAATCTCATTACCCAATTAACTCACGCCACCTGGCGATCCTGGATAGGTCACAGCTGGAGGAGGCACACCAGATCCACTAAGCGCTTCCAAATAAGGCTTGTTTACAGCTAAGCTTGGTCTCCCTGGCATCCAGCCAGGCGCCATCTTGGGGCTGTGGCTCCCCACATTCCTCCATGACAGAATGTTAGCAGTTCACTAGGGACAGAGAGAGTGAGCTGTGTGTACTATGCCATGTTATTGTTCCCACAAAGCTGTTCACAGAGCCCAAGGAGACATCACACTAGGAGAACACACTCTAAACTTCAGTCCAGAGAATGCCTTGGTAATCAGTATTTCCATCCTTGAACAACTGAAAGACACGGGACTGTCAGTTTCTCAAAAGTTCTAGGATAGATCATTTCTAGGACAATATTGATGAATTCTGTTTGGGTAACTCTCCTGTGAAGATGGGCAGTGGGTTCATTCTAATCCTTTATCAGCCTTCTCCATTCTCTGATACAGGTCTCCACTTAGCTCACACTCTGACAAAGGAAAGCTTAACTCAATGAGTATCATTCCATCTGTGGCTCTCTCAGTATACAGCTATTGCAAAGACCTATAGGACTTGAAATAATTGCTTCAGGGTTGGGACTTCTCACCTTTGACCAGCAGCTGCAGAGTGTTACTGGACATTGACCACACCTGAGGTTTTATTCTTGCAGGAAGTAGATCATCTTGGAACATGTGGTGTGCATGGTTTTGGTGTTAGATCAGGGTGTGAGAACACTCATGATGTGTTCTCCTTTCTTGGACAGAATGAAGCTTACAAGACTGTACTGTGACCAACACTGGAAGGTCAAGGTCCCACCCAGGTCACCAATTGTCTGGACATGGCTGACAGGCATGGATTACTGTAGAGTTGTAGAAAGAGACAGCATCACCCAGGGCTCGACTGTGATGGTGACTCCTGAGAACAGGACCCTTTTTCTCCTGATGGCAAGGGTGGTGACGGGACCACTGAGAGTCCCTTACTTTGTCCTCATGAGCTATAGGTGCCATTGCTCTCCGAGGAGACAGTCCTTCTATGATGGAAACACTGAAATAGACCTGTGCAATAATCTGTCATGAAAAGAATTGTTTACCTTGTCTTCCCCCAAAACATTGAATTTCCTTCTCTAAGGAGTGTATGATTGTGTTTTCCAGAGTCCCTAGACACTAGAGGTTCATGGATTCCACACAGGGTGTCAGAGTGTGTGGCTCAGGCTGAATGATTTTCTTGTGGGATTACCTGTGTTGAAATCAGAGGCTGAGTCCTAGGACATTCTCCAATCACACTCACTATCTCAGGTTTACTCAGAGAGAACCCCCCACCCCCTTTTATAGAACTTCCATGTGAGGTTTTCTCTGACACTTACAGCATGTCCTCACAACGCAAAAACCATATCAAGGGCTGCAGATTTGCCTCAAAGTTTAAGAGCTTTGGCTGCTCTTCCAGAGAATAGTGTTTTGTTTTCAATACCTACTTTTTGTATCATCCCTAACAGCAATTCCAGTAGATCAGATGCCCAAGTCTGACCTCTACAGATACCAGGGTAGACATTCATTGAGGTAATACACCAATATATATAATATGAAACAATTTCTTTTAAAAATACGCTGAAGCATATCCCTAATACATGTTCCCATCTCTTTTTTCCTTATTCGATTTTAGACCCAGACAAATTATTAACCAAGATGACCCATCACAAGTGGCCTCCATATTCTCTTGACAATTTTCAAATTTTGACTTTCAAATATTGTCCCTCACTGAAAGCTTTCTTGGAAGGTATCTTGCTTAATAGGAGAGAGTCAAATTACAAATACATTCAGCAAAAATTTCAGTTATATTGGGCAACAAGAAATATTTTATGAAGTCACAGAAGCATTTCACATAGCGCTGGTTCTAAGTTATATCATAAACAATAGCTTACTAAGTTATAGCTGTCTGTTAGGAAGCAAGCTATCCTCTTAACAATGGGCAATGAGTTCCCTTTGGAGACCAAGACAAATAACTTGGCTAGGGACCCAAGAAAACAGAAGATATAATGTGCCTTGGTATATTATAAAAATGATGTAAATTTAGCAAATACACAGTGGTTTTCTCTGTAATTATGTATGGCCCATGTGATATGAATTAAGTTCCTAAATTGTATATATTTCAAAGGCCACAGCTGAGAATTAGGCATTGAGCTGTCCATTCTAAGCAATGATTATAATCTCACTCTCTTTGGGTCTTTATTGTAATTTGGGAGGCAGGAGCCAAGTTGGTTCTATTCCTTGAGTATAAGGAAAAATCTCTACACACACACATATATATCTCTATGAGGGTCAGTGAGGGCTGAGCCTCTTTCCTGTATCATTTGAGCTGTCCTGATCCTGTGTCTCACAATGAAATATTGATATTTTCATTGGTGTGCCATGTGAAGGTGAAATTTCATGAAGATTATTGCTATTACTAGTTTTTCATAGTTAAAAACTATCCAGAGATTCTATTTTCCTACAGGGTAGTGGATGCAAAATGGACAATGACAACCAGTGAAGAATTTTGAATGAAATTTTTAGACTTGGGAATTAGATTTGATAGTGTTCCATTGGATTTCAAGAAGTCTCAGGATGAAGATAAAGCGGAGGAACTACTCTCCAGTGGAGTAATGTGTCAACAGTGTCCATCTAGGAGATTGTTGGTTGAGGAATGAAAATGGTGAATTTTATTTTTCTACTGAAGAAACTAACATTATATCACTGTCAACACTTCAGTTTCCCTTCATACAATTTTGATGTAGTTATTTTATCAAGTAATATGGCCTGATAAACTATCGGTAAGCTACTGAGGACTTCCAGATCCAAGGGGTAATTAAACAGATTAATCTTTGTTTGAATAACTTGATGATGAGCACATGTTAACAAGGGCTTTGTGTTGGACTTGATATGGGTTCCTGATTGCCCCGGCCTGCTGGGTCAGTCACCAGAACCCTGGGAGAGGGAGTGAGAATGGAAGGGACAAGAGAGATGGAGACAAGACAGTGCTCTCATCAAGTCTCGGTTCATTAGACAGATCAATATGACTTAAGCAGGGTGAAAGGGTCAAGGGGCGGGGGAGGTTATTGTCTGCCAGGCAGGATGTGTGCAAGGAGATAAGTCTGCGGCTGGGGCTCTCTTGACTGCAGACATGGACATATGTTTTACAAGAAAATAGACAGATGTAAAGAAACAGAAACTTACCTGGGTGTTAGTTCCTAAAATAGCAATAGAAGGCATAAGACGGCATTATTATTCTATCTTCATTCAGAGTCCTCTACAGGTCTCCCTTTATTTTTATATAGTATCGAAGAAGGGCATAGGTTGGGAATGTTTTTAAGGGGGCTGTGCCTGTCTTAGGTCAGTGGAATCAATGGGTTTATGAGCATACAAGCCCTACCCATTTTTGGAGATGAAGTTGCATGGTGACCATTCCTGTCTTAGGGGACTCTCAGGGTCAGATGCTCTCAGCCTTTCCTCTGTTGCCCATGGTTGCCAATGCAGCCCAACTCACCAAGGAAAGGATGAACCCAATGATTTTACAAACACACAGTTCTTAGGCTCTGTAACTAGAGTTCATTACAGTCGTCTCCCATTTCGGCCAAGTCAAGGCAATGGTAATGCAGCTCTATAGGCTGCATTTTGATAGCATCTACTCGATTCTTAATGAAACCCATCAACTTATTAAAGAGAAAAGGTCCTAGTGATAGAAGAATTAGTAAGTCGAGCAAGGGGCCTAACAGGGGAAGAAGATAGGGCATCAATCCACTCCAGGCACTCTAGAAGGGTTGCTCAAACAGCCCTTGTCTGCAAGAGGTGCCAAAAGAAGAATGGTTAAGGGTATATGGCATGAATCTTAATTTCTATAAAACATAAAGGAATAGAAATCTCAGGAGGGGCAATTGCTTTTGGAAGGGCTTATATTATCATCTCTTTGTTTAACTCCTTTTTCAGGAAGCCATCTGGCAGATTTCATTTCTTTAGAGTATATGCATACTGATCCTCAAGCCCATATTAGCACTGGATCAGGTCCAAGCCAGGTGTTGTCTAAGGGGTCTTTCCACATTACTGTGGCAAAAGATTTTTCTGTGTATCAGAGTGTCAAAATCGTGTGGAGGCTGATTTTCCATAATTATCCAAATGTACAAAATTAATAATGAATAATAATAATAATAATAAAGTGTGAATAATAATCAAGTGTGTCAGGATATTCCTTGGCATGACTTTGGTGGGATACCAAGTCCCCCTTTTAAATTTATTAATAGTCAATGTGAGTGTAAGATTGGCTCTTTCCACTATACTTGTCCCTGAGGATTATATGGGATTCCAGTAACATGATTAATAGCAAATAGTTTGCAGAAGTTCTTAAAATTGGCACTGATTTATCCAGGTCCATTATCAGTCTTAATTTGTTGGGGGTGCCCATGACAGAGAATGCAGCTAGCAAATGCCTGAGTACATGTTTAGTTGCTTCTCTGGTTTGAAGAGAAGCAAAAATAAATCCGATATATGTATCTATATTAACATGACTATATTTAAGGTGAACAAATTCTGTAAGATGGGTGACATCCATTTCCCAGATAGAATTGGGCACAAGTCCCAGGGGTTAACTCCAAGATGGGGTACAGGTAAATGTTGGATAAGTTGTGGGAAATTTTAAACTATCTGTCTAGCTTGCTCCCTAGTAATTTGATACATAAAGGGTAAAGTGTGGGCACTGAGGTGATGTAATGGATGTCCTTTTCTCACTGTTTCAATACCTGTGTCCTGGATGGAATTGACAGGCAAAACCATGAGACAATGGGTTGCATGGTCAGACAAATGGTTATCTCTGGATAGAGGTCCAGGGAGGCCTGAATAAGCATGAAGGTGTCCCATAAAGAATGGAAATTTTCTAATTCTTTTTTTTTTGAGACAGGGTTTCTCTGTGTAGCTTTGGAGCCTATCCTGGCACTCGCTCTATAGAACAGGCTGGCCTCCAACTCACAGGGATCCACCTGCCTTTGCCTCCCAAGTGCTGGGATTAAAGAAGTGCTCCACCAACACCCACCTGAAACCTTTTAATTCTTTTTTTTTTTGGTTTTTCGAGACAGGGTTTCTCTGTGTAGCTTTGGAGCCTATCCTGGCACTTGCTCTAGAGACCAGGCTGGCCTCCACTCACAGAGATCCGCCTGTCTCTGCCTCCCATGTGCTGGGATTAAAGGCATGTGCCACCAACATCCAGCTCTAATTCTTATGATAGAAGTTAGTTGTCTAAATAAATTATCAGTCTCAGAGATGTTTTTGATTTGACCTACAGTTTACAGAAGTGGTACTGAACGGGCAATATAGGCACTGTCATAAGTGGTTGATCAGGAAAGGCAGTAAAGGCAGCTACAACATCAGGTAATTCTGTTATTTGAGCAAATGAGGCTCCAGTTTGAAAGCTAGTGACCTCATCATTCCCAGCATCAGCAGCAATTCCAGTGGGGGAACCATAAGTAAACACTGTTATAGCATTTGGGATGGGTTCTGAAAGAATATTTTTTGGAAAAATAAACTCTTGGCGATTACCAGAATCAATTAACCTTCTGGGAGGATAATGGTTTTCTAATTTTCCAATGTAATTAGCCAATGCTATGGGCCAGCTTTCTGTTGTTTGCATAAGCCAATCAACCTGTTCTTTGGTGTAAGGTTGAACAATAAGGTGTTGCTCACACCCAAAATAGGTTTTGGCCCATTTTCAACCTATAAGAATGATATCTGAAATTAATTGAAAATAGGGGTTTAGAACCCTCTTTGGGCTTATTGGTAGGTGAACCCATAATATTGGAGCAATTTGCCAAAAAAACGGCTGTAGGGGTTTTAGCTGCCTTACAGACAATATACCTTAATGGGCGGCTATAATCCATGTATGTAATTTGTTGTGTTTGGATTGCTTTTTCTATAATAGTTATGGTTTTACATCCCTCAGGGGAGTGTAGCTGAGGCAAGGCTGGGTCAGGATTACCAGGGAAATTATCATATAGAGGCTTTAATTCATCTTTACTAATTCTTAAATAGGGTAGTAGACAATTAATATCTCCCAGTAATTTTTAGAAGTCATTAAGATTACAAAGCCTATCTAACCTGAAAGTAATTTTTTGAGATAAAATTTTATCCTCAAACATTTGAAAACCTAGGTAGGTATAGGGGTATTTTAATTGTACCTTATTTGGAGCTATCTGTATTCCCCTCTTTATTTACTAAGGCATCACACAATTCTTTATAATAGATCAGCACTTCTTCTCCCTTCTGTTCTGCCAAAGGAATACCATCCATATAATGTATGATACACATTTGTGGCCATGAATCTCTAACTGTTTGCATGGCAGCTGCCAGGAAGGACTGGCACAGTGTGGGACTATCAGCCATGCCTTGAGGGAGAATGCACCATTGATACCTGCGCATTCGTGCCTGAAAATTTGGAGAGGGAAGGCTGCAGGCAAAGCGTTTCTGATCATCTGGGTGTAAGGTTACAGTAAAAAAAAAAAAAACAATCCTTTAAATCGATTATAATTTTAAAGTATCCTAAAGGAACTGCAACAGGGGAAGGGAGACTGGGTCGTAAGGCTCCTATTAAAACCATGGTTTTATTTACAGCTCTAAGGTCTTGTAGAAGACGCCATTTTCTAGATTTCTTTTTGATGACAAAAATTGGGGTTATTCCAAGGGGAGGTACTGGGCAGGATATGGCCTCAAGCTGTTCCTGTACCAGCTGTTGAGCAGCAGCAAGTTTTTCTGAGGAAAGGGGTTATTGATAAACCCAGATGGCTTCATTAGAAAGCCATGTGTTTTTTTCTCCATGGGCCACAGGATAGTCAATGGTCCCTAAGAGAAATACCCTAACCCTGTGCGGTCATTTTATGTACAGCAGAAATAGGCTGTCTAATGCCAGCCTCATGTTTGCCCAGGCCCTTGCCAGGCGTGGAGCCCATTTTAACCATTTGCATGGTTTTGACGTCATTAGGACTGCAAAATACCATTCCCTTTTGGGACAGCAGCCCAATAAATTGACTGGGAGTCCAGTGATGACCTGTGGCTGGATTTGCCCAGAGTGGCCTTCAGAATCTCTCCAGGTCAATAGCTTGGTGATGCGTTTTGGGTATTTACTCTGTCCTATGCCTCTTAGGTGTGTTAGAGTTTCCTCTAGAGACCAGGTAGACGGCCATTCTTCTTCTTTGATGATAGTGACATCTGCACCTGTGTCTACCAGTGATGAGAAAACTTTATCATCTAATTTTAAGACCATGGTGGGCTTATTATTAGATATAGTCTCTATCCAATAGGCCTCTGAAGATCCAAAGCCATTAGTTTCTCTTTTGTTAGCCATGCTCTTATTGTCAGTATGTAAAAGGGGAAATATCAATAGCTGAGCAAAGCTTTGTCCAGAAGAAGTGAGTTAACTGTAGTTGGAGAGGCTACCATGACCTTGATCTTGATTTCTTAATCATTGTCAATTATCCCTGGGAAAATTTGTAAGCCATGCATTGTTATGCTGCTGTGGCCAATAATTAGCCCAAATGTATTTGGTGGTAAGGGGTCAAAGATCCCTGTGGGGATGGCGTGAACTCCCATCTCTGGTGTTAAAACTGTGTGTGTGGTGGAACTGACGTCTAGTCCTGCACTGCCTGGTGTTGCTCTGTAGAGGGTAGAAGTGGATTGTTGCTTGCTGGGACAAAGCTGACCGCCCCATAAACTTGTTTGTGTTTGGGGGCCTGGGGCTGGCTCCTGTACCTGTTTACCTGGTTGCTACTGGGGATCAGAGGCCAGCCTTGTACATCAGTTTTAGACCAGCAATCATTAACCCAGTGTCTTCCTCTTTTACATCTAGGGCAGAGTCCTGGGGAAGAGGCCTTTTGACGCATGTCTTTGTTTTTGTGGGCAAGCTTTTGCAAAATGGCCAAATCCTCCACAATTAAAGCATTTGTTTTTGCTCTGATTAGCTAAAAATTGTTTGACAGTAGTACCTTGCATGGCTGCCGCCATGGCAAGCCCATGTTGATAAGCCATGCCTATTTCAGCACAGAGGCAAATATAGCCAGAGAGGTCTGTTTTTTTATGATATGGATGAATAGCTGCTTGGCAGGCAGAATTTACATTTTCAAAAGCTAACATTTTGACAAAATTGGTACCTGAATCAGCATTTCCAAGAACCCTTCCTGCAGCCGTTAGCAGGAGATGAACAATATCTGAGAAAGGCCCATGAGGTCCTTGTTTGATGTCAGTAAGGGAAGAGCTCACATCCCCCTTAGCAGGTAGTCTCTTCCATGTCTTGGTGGCAGCTGTTTGGATTTGGGCATATAGCCCAGGTTCGTACTGCATTTCGACATGCTCTCCTCATAGCTTCCCTCTCCCAATAACACGTCTGCATCCCAGCCATTATTGGCCTGGGCATTTCTTTTTGCAGTTTCATTGCAGGCCTCTGCAAACTCTGATTTCCATAACAGGTAGTCTCACCCCGACAGACTTGCTCTGGTCAGAGTGTACCAATCAGAGGGAGTGAGCCACTTGCTGGCCATGGATTCTATGATGGCAGTGTTGTATGGGGCCATGGCACCAAACTGAGAGACTATGGTTTTGACTTCCTTAATGACATTGACATCAAAAGCGATAGGATGTCACCAGGTATTGCCTTGTGCATCTAGAGTCTCAGTTACTGGAAAAGCAGTTACATTTTCCAATTCTGTTTGTTGTTGAGTGCCTTAGGGGCAGTTCCCCTAAGGTGCAGCCTAGCAGGGCCCTTTTTTGAATTCTCAACAGCTTTGCCTGTTTTTAAACTTTCTAGCTTTGTAATTAAATTCTGATGTTTTTCTTCTAGGAGAATCTGTTCTATGAGATATTAAATTTTGTCCTGTAGATCCTTTTGAGAATTTAAAACAGGGCAGACCAAGGGAGGGGCCGTTGGGAGAGGCACTTAAGGTGGAGACCAGTGTTTAGTTAATGGGGGCAAATCCTCCTCAAGGTATTTAGCTGCCTCTCCCTCCAAATCCTCCCAGTCTGTATCACTAAGACTGTCTTCTGTAGGGTGTTGGTTTTTTGAAAACTTTCTTAGAGATGGGTATATTTTCTTGATTTTAGCCTTGGCTCCCAGATCCTTTTTAATTTGAGGCTTAGGGGGAGGGCTTTCCTTAACTGCTGTATCCTGAGTTGATGGGTTAATTTTTTGGGTTTCTTCTGAGTCATCTTGGAATGACATAAGGTCTCTTTCCTCACTGGGTTGTTCTGATTGTTTCTCCTCTAATACTTCAGTCTCAGTAGGTTTTAGACATTTTTTCCTTCTTTAATCACATTGGCCAAAAGGGGATCACATTGTTTCTGAGATGTGAGTTCATTGACTAAATTCCACAATGAAAAGGCCATGACAGGAATTTGTTCAGGTCCAAAGACTCTATAACAATCCTTTAGAGCATCTCCTACTCTTTTCCATCTTTTTTTAACTACGGTCCCTTCAATGGGGAACCAAGGACAAACTTCCTTAATAAATATAAAAATTTCAATAATTCTTGTGCCTCAAGCTTAACCCCTCACGCCTTAAGTGCCTTTTTGAGTTTGTTGAGTGCTACTTCAACAAATAGCTCATGTTGGCTCATGTCGTGTCCCATAATTGTCGCTCACTTACCGAGGTCTCCTTGTGGCGGCCGGCTCCAGTCTAACCACTTCCTCTGTTCTGTCTCTTTTGTCGATGTGGCCGGCTCTGCTCTGCGACGTTCTTCACTGAAGCCCTCGTACCTGGGCCGCACACATTGGGCACCATCTGCCCAGGCTGGCGAGATCAGTCAACAGGAACCCTGGGGGAGAGAGTGAGAATGGAAGAGGCCAGAGACTCGAGAAATGGAGACTAGACAGTGATCTCATCAAGTCTGGGTTTACTAGACAGATCGATAGGGCTTATGTAGGGTGAAAGGGTCAGTGGGGGGAGTTATTGTCCTGCCAGGCAGGATTTGTTGTAAAGAGATAAGTCTGCGGCTGGGGCTCTCTTGACCGCAGACATGGGTATATGCTTTACAAGAAAATAGACAGATGTAAAGAAACAGAAACTTAACTGGGTGTTAGTTCCTAAAATGGTAATAGAAGGCATCAAATGACATTAATATGCTATCTTCATTCAGGGTCCTCTACACCTGATGAAGACTCTGTCATGGTTTGTCCTCAGATCCACCATTGGCTGGATCAATATCTTCTTCCCTTTTCTCCAATATACCTTCTTCATCCTCAGTGAATTCTGAAAAGTCACAGCTGCAGCCTGAATTGGTCCTTGTTATCTTGGCAACATGCTTCACTCAAGATTGCCTACAACTGTGGATGCTCCCAGTGAATTTGGTATCAATGAATCGGCAGGGGCTTTCCTGAGAGGCCTGCATCATGGACAGATTCACAGGGAACATGGGCAGGATTCTTGCAACCCTGTTATTTCTTTGTTAAAAGCCTGAGCTTGTTAACTATCTATGCAGGTTGTGTCTACTGAGAAGAACTGCTAAAAGTTGCATGATCACAGAGTAATTAAACAGTTTCAATTCATGAGATCAGTTCACCAGAGCTGAGAACACTTCATGGGGGTATTAAACCAAGTCAAAAGGTGTATTGGAATACAGTCTTGTGAATAAAAATGGCTGTTTTAGCTTGGTATTGTCATAAAAACAGACAGGTGGATCAATGGAATCAAACTGGAGACTCTGATACCTATCTACACATGCACGGACATCTGATTTTTGGCAAAGAAGCCAAAATGTTACAATGGATAATGGGAAACCTCATTCACAAATGGTGCTGTTATAACTGGATGTTAACATGAAGAAGATTGCAGACAGATCCATATCTATGGCCATGCACAAATATCAAATCCAAGTGGATCAATGACCTCAACATAATTCCAGCTAATGAACTTGATAGAAAAGAAAGTGGGAAGTAGCCTAGAATGTATTGGCACTGGACACCAATTCCTAAATATAATACCAGTAGCACATTCACTGAAAGCAATAATCAATAAATGACACCTTCTAAAACTGAAAAACTTTCCTAAAGCAAAGGGCACTGTAAATAAGATAAAACATGTGTCTACAGAATGGGAAAAGATCTTCACTAACCCTACACCTGATAGAAGGGTGAGATCCAAAATTAATAAAGAACTCAAGAAACTAGACATCGAAGCACAAAATAAGTCAATTGAAAAATGAGGTACAGAGCTAAACTGATAATTCTTACCAGAAGACTCTCAAACAGCCAAGGGCATTTAAAAAGTGCTCAACATCCCTAATCATTGGGGAAATGCAGTTAAAATGACTTTGAGATACCATCTTAAATCTGTCAGAATTGTAGCTCACAAACTCCTGTAACTTCAGCATCAGTGTCCATTCTGGCATCCATGGGCATTATATTATATTATATTATATTATATTATATTATATTATAAAATCACACAGAAACATTAATAAATCACAAGCCTACTTTAAGAAAATGAAGTGAATACATGGTTGCAAATGCTTGGAAACAAGACAGAAGGACAGCAAGTGTGAGGCCAGCCCTGCTGGGATTACAGCCTACACCACCATACACATCTCCCATTTCTAATTATTAGTTTACTTTTAATTTTTTCATTATTCTTGGGTGTAGTGAGGACACCAAAGACATAGGTGGTCAGAGAACAAGTTGTTGGAGTTAGTTTTCTCCTTACCCTATTGCTACTGATAGATACAACTTAGTTTATCAGCTTGGTGACAAGTACCATTAGTGACTAAGCCATCTCACTGGCCCTATTTCATTTATTTATGCTTCCAGACAAGGTTTCTCTGTGTAGCCATGGTTGTCCTGAAACTCATCATTAGAACAGTTCTCCTAGGGGATCTGTCTTTCTATACCTCTTAAGTGCTGAGCTTGAAGACACCATGCCTGGCCTATTTATTAATTTTAAAGCAGTGTCCCATGTGTTCCAGGCTGGCCCCTTACCCCTATGCCATGAGGGTGAAGATGACCTTGACTTCTTGATCCACCTGTCCATGCTCCAAGGTCCTAGGATGTCAGATGTGAACCTACAGCCTGGACTTTAGTGGTTGATGTTGTTCAAAGCAAGTCTCACTCTGTAGCCCAGGCTGACATTAAAATCATTAGGTACCCTAGATGGCCACAAAACAATGTTAATTCTCCTGCCTCAGCCTCCCATGGGTAGGGATCCTGCATCTGTGCAACCAGGAATGAAACTTTTCTCACCTCATGATTTGATGAGAATGACATTAAATTAGTACTCAGTGTGAAGCCTTCCCTTCTGTATCATTTCTCATTTCACTTGACTACAGAGAAATCTGCTTTATTTCCAAAATGTATGATGTTAGTTACAATGCAGCCAGGTTCCCAAAAGTTCACAGAATCCCTTGGAGGTCTCCACAGGCCTCCTGGCAGGCAGAGGGTCACTGCTTCTCCTTAATGGGAACAGGACCTGGTCCTGTCACTGTCAGAGCAGCATATACACTGAGCTCCTCTGGGGCTTCTGCTGCCTGGGAGCGAGGAGGTGCAGCTGTCCCCTGTCTGGGTGACCTGCTCCACAGCTGGGCATAGACCACATCTTGGGACTCGTCGGATTCAGCAGCCTGGAGGGGGAGAGAGTAAGAGGAAGGTACATGCTTGACTTGCAGGATGATGAAGGACCAACATAAGTGTTTAACTCTCTGCCCCCGTGTGCTTGCTCATCTGTTTGTTTCTGGGACTTCTCTTGACATGACAGAAGGTAGGACAGCTTCTGCCCTCCTGAGCCTGGAGTCTTTCACCTGGGCATATGTCTCTCACTGGGGGTCTTCCTCAGGTGGTCTCTGAAGCAGGCAAGTAGTGAGGTCAGATAATGTTCCCTGTTCCCCTGTGACTTTCCTCTGGCCAGTTTTCCACAGCATGGCCAGAGTGACCTGTTTATGTGATAGCATCCCTGATGGGATCTTCTGGGACTTCCCTCCTACAGTTCTGGCCTCTTATCCTGACACTCTAAACCTTTCTTGCTGTCTTGGCTGTACCCACAGAGTCCATATTTCTAAAAATACATTTCTGGGGTGTGAAGAGTTGGCTCTGTGGTTAAGAGCACTGACTGCTATTGTAGAGGACCCAGGTTTGGTTCCCAGAACCCACATGGTGACCTGCATTCTTCTGTAACTCAAGTTCCAGGGTATCTGACACTCTCTTCTGGCCTCTGGGAGCATCATGCAGGCACGTGGTGCAGAGACAAAGCGAAGGCAAAAAACTCCCTCCCCGCACAACACACATTAAATACAACACTAAAACACAGGTGTCTGTTCAAGTTCCTATGTTTCCTGCCTGCAGTTGCTGGTCCCTTATATGTTTCTTTGGGCTTCTTCATCAGGGCTGCCCCTCAGATGACAACAGCACAGATGCCAAGGAGTCAGAAGGCAGACGGCAGCGATAACACACATGATACCAGGAAACCCAGGGCAGAGTGAGGCCATAGCACACAGGAGCCAGGGAGTCGTCAGCTATGGATGATGTTGAGGGTAAAGCCAGGGAGGAAAAAGAAGGCAGCCTGGACTAAACTAGGACCTAAGTTCTTAGCACTGCAAACGGGGACAGGGACCTCACCAAACTGTCCAGCTCGACAACATCCTCAGGTTTCATGTCCTTCACTGAAGCATCTGTCATAGCAGAAAAAACAAACAAATAAACAAAGAAAACAGAATGTCTTCTGACCAGAGCCTAGAGATGTCTCAGACCTCTAGTTTACTGCCTTGTCCAAGTGGCGAGAGAGGACCAGGGAGTGTGGTGATACCCTGTGTTCATAGTGTGAAGATCAATCCCAAATAGCAAGGACCTCAGAACCTCTTCACCACCCCTGCAATGATGAGAACTCCCTCCAAAGCTAACCCCCCAAGACCCTCTTTATCTCACATAGGATTTCTTCCTGGGTGGCAGCAGTTGGGTTGGTTCTGGAAAGACAAGGAGGTGTCAGTTGGCACTGAGTTGTGTCAGGAAGGTGGGGGTCTATGTCCCTGGCCATGAGTTACCTCTTCTGGAGGCCTCTGTTTCTGGTTACTGTCTCTGCAGCTCCTGCAGGAAGCTGCAATTCTGTCTCTTTCTGGGCTGCAAGAGAGAGAAGAGTCTCAGGTATTGGGGAGGGCTCCCCCTGACCTGTACAGGGAAGGAAGGAAGGGACTTTGACAACAAGGGTGAGTGAGAAAATGTCCCAGGACTTGGAAAGCTCACAGAACCCCTGACATCGCACAGGTTCTGAGATCACGTGCTCTCTGATCTGAGATCTGCCAGTGTTTCTAGACTTCCCAGTCCCAGTTTGAGGAACCCATCACCACCTGAGACCTAGGTCACCCACAATGCACTCACCATCCTTCCTGAACTTTCCCTGACGCCTTCTTTGGAGAAGGAGAAAGCTGAGGATGGAGAGTAACAGGAGGAAGGCCACAGAGACTCCAATCAGAGCCTTCAGGTACATTTCCAGGCCTGAGGAACAAGTGACATCATGAGTAGGGACTGTTGATGCTTATCTGAGCACCTACTGTGTGACAGAGCCATGGTGGACCATTGCCCTCATCATCTCCCATCCTCACAATCATGAAACAAGCAATCGTCTCTTCCGCTATCCCCACAGCTCACCTGCCTCAGATCACCTGCCTGGAAGTGGCAGAGCTGGGAGTTGAACCCAAGGACTCTGACTTCCATCTCTTTTCTCTCCACCTGAGCTGAGTCTCATGAGCTGGAAGGAAGGAGCAGGAATGCCCTGCCATGGTCCTGTGTCCCAGCCTTGCCCATGTCACCACCATGGTGGGGCAGAACTACTGCAGACTCAGGTTCTGCAGGCCTCCTCTGTTAGTAGAGGCGTCATTCAAGGACAGCACTGAAAGAAATTTACACATGTGGGCCAAGCCTCTCACTTTATACTCAGAGAACCAGCAGCCAGCTCAGAATGGGAAGGACTTGTCCAAGTCAGCATCTCCAGAAGCAGCTGTATCCAGCCCATAACTAGCTATTGCCCATCTGGGTACCACATCCAACAGGATGGTTACAGAGCCTTCTGGGGCCTGACTCAATGCAGGTAAGAGGTGATTTCTCAGGACCTTAGAGGCTGATGGGGAGATGAGTGTCTGGGATCCCTGCTCTTCATCTCATCCACCTGCCCCATCCTCCAGACTGAGCAAAAAGATCTCTCTCTGGACACCATCTTCTGAATCTCAACCTCTAAGTCCTGGGCTTCTTGGGTCTCTGTTGTGTTTGCCTCCCACAGTCACAAGCTAAGTGACAGAGAAATGTGGACTTTGGTGGGCTCAGGTGGGGCAGCCAGGGGATGGACCCTTCTTCCTTCACTTGAGGTGCCTGATACCTACCCGCTGTGGGCAAGGGACTTGAGTTTGGTGGGCTGGAGGATCCAATGTGTCCTTGGAAACAACAAAAGCAGGTGAGGGTTAGATGCTAACTCAGGGACCTGCCTCTGCTGTCTGTCCTACATCTGCCCTGTAACCTCCCCAAGACCCTCACGCTGTCTGTCCCAAACCTAGATTGCAATAGAGGATGGAGTGGACATTACTTAAGGGACCCTGCTGGCATCCACTTCTCTGTCAGGGAAAGAGCCTTCTGACTCACCCTTCTTGTTGGCCCTTTAATCCCGCATAAGCCAAGGGCTCCCCTAGGGTTTGGATTGCAAGTCACCCTGAGAGTTCAGGGTCACCTCACCTGAGACAGAGAGCTCCACAGGGGCACTGGCATGTGACAACAGGTAGGGAGATGAGTCTTGAGACCTGTAGCACCTGTAGGTGCCTGAGAGGGCGGTCACAGCAGTCATGGAGAATTCTGCCTGGAACTCCCCATCTCGGAACTTTGATTTCATTCGCTGGGGTTGGTGTGCTGTTCCCTCCTTGGACAGAATGAAAGTGTCTGTCATGTATGTTGACTGACACAGCAGGGTCACATTGTCTCCAGACTGCACTGTGGAGTTTGGCTTCACTGAGAGGGAAGGACTGTCAGGAAGCTGTCCTAAAGAGAACAGAGATCATGAGAGGCTGCCTTCAATGCTCTGAGCTGAGACTTCACATGGGTCAGCTCTGAGCACTTGTGACTCTGTCTTATCTCTGCCTTACTCTCTCTCTCCTGCTCCCTGTCTCTCAATCTGTTCCTGAATAAGATCCCTCCCCTCATCCCAGCCGTCAACTCTTAGGTCACCCATGCAGCTTATGCAGAGGTTAGGTATTGAATCTATTTATTACCTTACCTGTGATCATGATGTCCAGGGGATCACTGGAGGCTGACCACTCAGAAGAGAGGTTGTGTGCACCATAGCATCTGTATTGGCCTCCAGTAAAGCTGCTCACATAGCCCAGGGAGAAGTTGGCCAACGTGAGGCCAACCTGGGTCCTCTGGCCATACTGCTTGGTGAAGATGTCTTCCCCCACCTTGTACAGAGCAAATCTGTCATAGTTGATGTCAGAGCAACACTGCAGGGTGAGGCTCTCTCCAGGGTCCAGGAAATGGCCTTGGTGACTCAGCAGAGAGGGCTTCTTGGACAGACCTGGAGGGAAGGTGACAGCCTAGTGATTGAGGAGATGGTTTTTACCAAACACCTATTCCTTCCCATCATGCCCTGCGCATGTCACTGCTTCTCCCCAGGTGTGGGACTCTGGCTCAGCAACCAGGACCTTCCTTTTATACTCTTTATCTCTGAATACCCAGTGGGAGAGGTCTGTTTTGAAGAGATTAGGGTATCAAAAAAATTTAGTCAGTGATAGGGCTGACTCACCTGAGATGTGTATTTCCAGGGGCTCACTGGGTGCTGACCACAGCTGTGGGGTTTGCTTGTAGTAACCATAGCATCGGAATGTCCCTGTGTGGTCTGCTGTTACATGATCTATAGAGAATAAGGCTTCGTACTGCCTAATACTGCCTATGTACTGTGAGTTCAGGGAGCTGGAGAACTTCTGATCTTCCTTGGTGAGAATGAACTTGTCATAGCTCTCCTGTGAGACACACTGGAGAGTCATGTTCCCTCCTGAGGTCACCACAGGGCTGGGCAGTGCTGACAGACTGAGTTTACTGTCATAGATTCCTAGGACAGAAGAAACAGACTGGGGTCACTCAGTCACAATGGTCTCCAGGGCTAGGCTTTAGGAGGGGATACTCCTGACAGTAGAGCCTGGGACTGAGACCCTCACTGTCCCCTCACCTGTCACCACCAGTTCCAGGGTGTCACTGGGCTCTGACCAGCCAGCTGAGCTGTAACAGTAACAGCGATATTGCCCCCCACTGTCCTCTGACACAGAAGGAATGGAGAACGTGGAGTTGTTCCCAGGCTCCTTTGGGGTCTGTGTACCCCAGGTTTGTTGGCTTCCCTCTTTATGCAGAAAATACATTACTGCATCCAGGGTCCCCTGACACGAGATGTTCATGGGGCTTCTTAAGGCGACTACAGTGCCTGGCTCAGCCTTGATGGTGGGTTTGTGAAGGGTCCCTGCAAAGAAATAGGAGACAAAGAGGTGGGTCTCTCTGAAAGTTGCTGAGAGAAAATCAGACATGCAGAAGGTATTTTTCTTCTGTTTAATTTATTCTCCTGTAACAATACATCCTGAGAGCGGCCCTCTCACCTCCCCTCTCCCCCAGATCCACGGCTCCTCTGTCTCCCTTCAGAACAGAGCGTGGTTCCCAGTGATATTAATGGAACATGACATAACAGCATGCAGTAAGACTAGGCAAACACCCTCCTATTAAGGCTAAGGAGGCAACCCAGTAGCAGGAAAAAGATCCTATGCAGGCAAAAGAGAGACTTCCAGACTCCTATTGTTATGTCTAACAAAAATCACAAGCTACTCAGGCAGTGGTGGTGTACACCTTTAATTCAAATACTCAGGGGGCAAATGCAGGCTCCTGAGTTCAAGGCCAGCCTGGTCTGCAGAGTGACTGCCAGGGTAGACAGGGCTACACAGTGAACCCCTAAAAAACAAAAAATAAAAAGACCTCAGGGTAAATCAGCACAGCCTGTGTGCAGAGGGCTTAGGGAAGACCCATGCATGAGCCTTGGTTGCTGCTTCAGTCTCTGTGAGCCCTCAGGATCCCTGCTGAGTTGATCCTGTGGGCTGTGATCTCCTGGTGTCCTGAGTGCTCTGGCTCCTGCAACCCTTTCTCTCTCTCTTCTGTGGAATTGCTGGAGCTCCGGTGGATGCCATTTAAGCTGAACAACAGTAGCAGGGGGCTCCATGACATTTCCTGTCTGTCTTGGACCTCCTAAGCTTTGCTGTCAGTCTCTCCCTTGGATTCTGTATCTTGTGTCCCTCTGTCTCCCACTGCCTGTGTCAATGGGCTTAGCAGCCCTGGCTCCTCACACCTCACACACCAAGACCTCCCTCAGCACCTGTGTCAATTCAGCAGCCTTCTAGGGAAAGACTGGGGTTTCTCACCTGAGACCAGGAGTTCCAGGGGGTCACTAGGTTCTGACCACACCAGTGGTCTGTTTCTGTCAAAGCTGTAGCATCTGAATGTCCACCTTTGGCTCGAGGTCAGAGCATCCACAAGGAGTTGGGCCTGGTACCGCCGAGTAGAGTAGTTGTACTTTGATTGCCGTGTCCAGAAGACCTTCTGTGGTCCTTCATTAGTCAGAAAGAACTTGCAACTTTGTTGCCTTGAGACACACTGTAGAGTGACATTCCCTCCTTCAGTCACCACAGGGCTGGGATGGGCTGACAGGCTGGGTTTACTGTAGGTCCCTAGGAGAGAAGAAGAATCAGTTAAATGTCCTTAAAGGCCCTCTTACCCTCCAGGGTTGTGAGGGAGTCATCCCTGTGGACAGAACACTTCTTGACAGACAAACCTGAGGCTGTGGACTCTGTGAGTCCTCTCACCTGTCACCACCAGCTCCAGTGAGTCACTGTGCTCTGACCATCCACCACGGGTCCTATATTGACAGGTATATTGGCCTGTTTTGTGAGGGTCTACTTCTGAGATTGAGAATTCAGCCTTGTTATTAGGATTTGGTAGTCTGTCTATGTGCCTTAAATATTGTCGATTTCTATACAGACGGTATTCTTGGGCTCCCGTGGTCCCTTCACACAAGAAGGTCACTGTAGTCTGCTCTGCGACCACAGTGTCTGGCTGTGCTTTGAGGATAGGTTTAGGGAGAGTTCCTGCAAGGAAAAGATCAGCTAAGATCCAGGGCAGCCATCCTCAGATTGCAGCTCCCCAACCCCAACCCTCAGCCATTCCCAGGGGCAGCGAGCTTGAGTTTATTTCCATCCTCACAGCCCAGCATGGCTCCAGTAATGATGAGCAGTGATGTCAGGACATCTGCAGACACTCACTCACCTGCCAGCACTGGTGTCCCATGGCCCAGAGTCAGTCCTGGAAGAGAGTTCCCTGTAAGAGGTTTGTCCCTGAATCTTGAGAAGGTCCTCCCCTCTGCAGAACCTCCTGAGACCCTGGGGTTTCCTAACTGACCCGTGCTGGGCTGTGGGGCAGCATCAATCCCAGAGCACAGCATCCCTTCCCATCTCCACATCTCACCCAGACAGAGCAGGGCTGTGAAGGAGACGGTCATGGCATCTCCTCCTGGAGGCTGCAACTGTGCTTATCGGCAGAGCTACAGAGTCTGTCTGAAGGGGCCAGAGACATAGGGTGTGGCCTCTGGAGGCAGGGCCCTCCCCATGACATGGTTGTGCTTCAGCAGCCCCACAGGAAGGGGAACTGCCCTCCTCAGGAACCAGGCTGTGACTTCCCCAAGCCTGTGGCTGGGTCATGCAGTAGACTCCATCAATATTTAATGGATGCCATTTCCAAAATCCCATCAGTGTCTGTCTCATCTGTCCTCATCTTTGTCAGGACCAGGTGGTAGCAGACGTGAATGAATATTACACATAAGAAACACAAACTCTCAGGTGGGCTTGCCTTATTCCTTTTCACATTTTTTTATGTGAAATATTCTTCATATTCAACATGTTTGAAGGTTCAGTGAAGGGTCTGGCTGTGTTCCTCTGCATGGAATAAAACGTGTAGTGTGCTTCCTCAGAGTCTCATTGCTGGCTTACAAGTGTGCACTAGGGACTGCAGAGATGGCTCAGAGGTTAAGAGAACTGGCTGTTCTTCCAGAGGTCCTGAGTTCAATTCCCAGCACCCACATGGTGGCTCACAACTGTCTATACTGAGATCTGGTACCCTCTTCTGGAGAGCAGGCATACATCCAGGCAAAACACTATACATAATAATAAATACATCTTTAAAAAACCAAACCAAACCACTTGTGTGCTAGTTTTTCTGATTGTTTGTTTCTTTTGTTGTGTGTACTTTACATTACATCTTTAAATTACACTTATTCATTTACACGTATTTCTTTAAATTAGACATATGTAATAATAAATACCATTTTTTTTTCTTTTTTCTTTTCTTTTTTCAAGACAGGGTTTCTCTGTGTAGCTTTGAAGCCTATCGTGGCACTCACTCTAGGCTGGCCTAGAACTCACAGAGATCTGCCTGCGTCTGCCTCCGGAGTGCTGGGATTAACGGCGTGCGCCACCACCGCCCGGCGGCTACCCTTATTTTAAGGAAGTTGACCACACAGAGGTGCAGGTGTGGGCAGCACTTGTGGGCAGCAGAGCCTTGTCATACTTGTCCTTCTGGAGAGACTGGCAAAGGGATGACTCTATGATGCTACCAACAGGTGCAGCACCAGATTCAGGGTGGAAATCTTTCTGGCCTTTGCCGTTGGTCAGGATTTATCCATCTCCAGTCTGCTGTCAGTAAATCCCAGCCACTGCTGGTCAGGTGAGATGCCTTCCTTGTCTTGGGTCTTGGTCTTGACATTGCCCATGGAGTCACTGGGCTGGACTCGAGGGTGATGGTCTTGCCCTTCAGGAACTTGCTAAATGCCTCCATCTATGTCTGTTTCACCCTGTCTTTGAAGAGAAAGAGAGTTCAGTAACAATAGTTTATTTCCCCTTACTTTTGGAGCCAGGGAATGATGGCAGGGCCTCCAGGATTCTAAGCACATACTCCTCCCTTGAGACACACCTACTTTCTCCTGCAATGTTCAATTTCTATCTTACCTTAAACTTATTTCATTTGCTATCTTTTTCTTATGTTTGTGGGTTTAAATATTATTGTTGCTGACTCGACACAGGTTCTCTGTAGAGCCCTGGCTCTCCTGGAGTTGGTTATGCAGAGCAGGTTGTGCTGGAACTCTCTGCTTCCCAAGTGTTTGGATTAAATGTATGGCCACCACAGCCAGGCACCCTGAACAGCCTTCCTCTGGTAGCTGATGGAAGCAGAAGCAGAACCTGAGGTTCTAAGCACTGATCCATACTCCTGGAATCCATTGGAAGAGAGGGAGGAGGGATGAGCAAAGCAGTGAAGACCGTGCTGGAGAAACCTACAGAACCAGCTGACCTGACCTAATGAGGGCACAGGGACCTCAGTCTTAAAGCTGGGGAACCAGCATTGGACTGAACCAAGCCCTCTGAATGTGGGTGCCAGTCAGGAGGCCTGGGCAGTCTATGGGACCTCTAACAGTGGAGCCAGTATTTATCCCTAGAGCACAAATGGACATTGGGAGACCATTCCCCAAGGAGGGATACTGTTGCAGCCCAGATACACAGAGGAGGGCCTAGGCCTTTCCCCCAAATGGGTTGGTCTGGGGCATGGGAGGATGGGAGGGTAATTCGGAGGATTGATATGTAAAATGATTGTTTCTAAAAAATGGAAATGAAGCCGGGCGGTGGTGGCGCACGCCTTTAATCCCAGCACTCGGGAGCAGAGGCAGGTGGATCTCTGTGAGTTCCAGACCAGCCTGGTCTACATAGAGCTAGTTCCAGGACAAGCTCCAAAGCCATAGAGAAATTCTGTCTCAAAAAAATAAAAAAAAGGAAGTGAAATAATTTTCCAATTGATTGAAAATGTCATGTCATTATGTATTATGTTTTGATGGCTCACCTCCCACCCCTTCTTTCTCCCTCCCGCTCTCTTACTGGTTCCCTCCTCACTGATCTGATTTGCTTTTTCCTTCCTTCTGTGATCTGCTGGTTGTTGAAAATCCCATGTCGTCCTCCCGTGCAGTTCAATTTGTGCTCCTCAAATGCTTGGACACAGTACCTGGGGCTACACTGTTAAAGAAAACTGAGTCTCTACTGTTTCTTAGATTCTTAGTTGGGGTCCCCTGCAGGTGAGTGTCAGTTTGGGGTGCTTGGGCTACTATAGGGCTGGCAGTAAAACCAGTATTTATCCTCAGTGCATGAATTAGATTTTTGTCGCCCATTCCCTATGGAGGAATACCCTCTCAGCCTAGATACAGTGGCGGGGGGCTAGGTCCTGCCCCAAATGATGTGACAGACTTTGATGCTCTCTCATGGGAGGACCCTCTCTGAGGAGAGGATGGGTGGGGGGTGCAGTAGTATTGGGGAGTGAGAGGGAACTGGGACTGGAATGTAAAATAAGGGTTATTTTAATTTAAATAAAAATTAATAAAAAGAGAAACCTGACTCTCCCTCCCCCAATATGGGTAAGATGGGAATCACTCTTCATCTATGGTGGGACACTGTGCCCATCTCCCATGCTCACACTGGGTTTGTTCTGCTTTGGGCTGACATGGGGATTGTAGCTGTCGTTACAAACACTGTGAGCTCAGATGTGTGACTGTCCTGCAGTGTCCTGAAAAGTGTTTATTGTCATCCTCTACCACCCCTGGGTGTCACAATTTTCAACCTTCTCTTCAGTAATGGCCCCATGCTACAAAAGGTGTCACATGGGTAAAATTCTCTAAGTTGGCATCGCTTCAAAGGCTGGGTCCAGGCCACACACATGTCCTGTTTATAACATGGAGAATGAGATCGAGGTCGCTGAGTATTTCCCACTTATGTTGCTGAGCCAAAAAGACCTCCTTAAATTCCTTATTGTGTCAATGTCTACATGAGTAATTATCATCTTGTAAGAGTATTGGGAGTTTCAGGGAATTCATATTAAGCAATGAGTTTGGGGTTTTCCTGGGCTACATATATCAAGCCCTACCTCATAAAAGGAGAGAAGTCCCCTAGAGTATGTTGTGGACATGATCAAATACATTTTATGCATGTAATTATCTTTAAAGAAATAATGAGAATATGTTACTATAGAGCTCCCACACTGTGGATATGTCCCAAGTATTTCATCATATCTACTTCTAAGGGGATATTCCTTCCCCAACTCCTGTGTGTTTTGCCCTTTATGAATTGTCATGGCCAGTGTGTCACATGGCTATAGTGTCTCCTTCCTATTGATTTCATGAGCAGCTGTGTGTCCTGAGAATCAGTGATACAAGATTCCATTTGAACCAGTCAGGGTTGCTTTGAGTGCTGTGAGCTCATTCACACCAACCTCCCACAGGCGTCACTGTCAGTGAGAACAGGTGCTGCCCCCTCCTGGTTGTGTAGGGGAAGTTACTGAACAGCACTGTAGTTGGCTTGTATTCAGGAGTGTTAGCACCTGGGCTTTGAGCTGTCTTTGTGATTGCTACCTTTGTGTTGGATACCGTCTATTTGAAGTCTGTATATCTTGGCATAATTGTCCCCGAAGTGTTCAAACCTATGCACAACTTGGTTGTAGGAGAATTCAGAAAACCGAGAGATCCGTTGACTGAGAATTGTTTTGGCATTTGTCTTCTTTGGGGACGTTCATATAAGAGGATTTGGTATGTGAAATTGCCTTGATAAGGTGTAACTTGTATAATAACATAATTGTTTTGGGAAGCAAAAGTCAATCAGTTAACCACAGGCTGGTTCCCCTGCTGCTGCCAAAGCAAAACATCACTCTGCAGTGACCCCCCTTTTTTCATGTAACAGTGCAAGTGTGAACACAAACACTTTGACATCATAGGATGAAATACATATGATAAACTTGCCTCAGATGACTGACAGTCACACATGCCATCTCCTCAGTCCTCTCTGACACCAGCAGGTCAGCTGTAGAGTTAGCAGAGGCATCACATTTGCTCGTGGATAAGAACCATCCAGGATGTAGGGTCACGATGTAGACTTGTACAAAGAGACAACACCACCCAGGGCTGAACTGTGACAGTGTCTCCTGAGAACAGGACCCTTTCTCTCCTGAGGGAAAGGTTGGTGACTGGACCACTGAGTGTCCTTTACTTTGTCATCATGAGCTACAGGTGTCACTGCTCTCTGAGGAAACAGTGTTTCTATGATGTAAATACTGTATAGACCTGTGCAATAATCTCTCATGGAAAGAATTGTTTACCTTGTCTTCTCCCAAAACATTGAATTTCCTTCCTAAAACGTGTATTTCTGTGACCTGCAGAGAGCCTAGACACCAGAGGTTCATAGATTCCACACAGGGTGTCAGAGTGTGTGGCCCAGACTGGATGATTTGCTGGAGGAACTGTCTGTGTTGAAATCAGAGACTGAGTCCTAGGACATTCTCCAATCACACTCACTATTTCAGGTTTCCTCAGAACCATCCTTTTTTTCTGCTTTTTAAAAAAAGATTTTATTTACTTATTATGTATACAACATTCTGCTTCCATGTATATCTGCACACCAGAAGAGGGCACCAGATCTCATAACGGATACAACCATGAGCCACCATGCAGTTGCTGGGAATTGAATTCAGGCCCTCTGGAAGAGCAGGCAGTGCTCTTAACCTCTGAGGCATCTCTCCAGCCCAGAACCACCCTTTTATACAACTTCATGTGAGGTTTTCTCTGACACAGCATATCCTCACAGGGCAAAAACCATATTAAGTGCTGAAGAGTTGCCTCAAAGTTTAAGAGTTTGGCTGCTCTTCCAGAGGATAGGGTGTTGTTTTCTATACCCACTTTATGTATCATCCATAAGAACAATTCCAGGAGACCAGATGCCCAAGTCTGACCTGATCTGAATGTCTACAGATACCAGGGTAGACATTCATTGAGGTGATACACCAATATACATAATATAAAGAAAATTGTTTTAAAAAATATGCTCAAGAATATCCCTAATACATGTGCCCATCTCCCTCTTTTCATTATTCGATTTCAGACCCAGACAAATTATTAACAAGATGACCCATCACAAGTGGCCTATATATTGTCTTGACAAATTTCAAATTTTGCCTTTCAAATGTTGGCGCCTTAATGAAAACTTTCCCTGAAGGTATCTTGTTTAATAGGAGAGAGTCATAAAACAAACCTGTTCAGCAAAAATTTCACAGTTTTATTGGGGAGAGGAGGACATGAGGGAGCAGGAAGATCTAGTCAGGGGAAGAACAGAGGAGAACAAGAAAGGAGCTACCATAATAGAGGAGTCAGTATAGGTTTAAAGAGAATTCTGGCACTAGGGAAAGGTCCAGAGTTCTACAAGGTTGACCCCCAACTAACAGTCTGAGCAATAGTCGAGAGACTACCTTAAATGCCCTTCTCCGATAATGAGATTGATGACTACCTTATATGCCATCCTAGAGCCTTCATCCAGTAGCTGATGGAAGCAGACCAGACACCCACAGCTAAATGCTGAGTTGAACTCTGGAATCCAGTTGCAGAGAGGAGGAGTGATGAGCAAAGGGGTCAAGATCAGGCTGCAGAAATCCACAGAAACAGCTGACCTGAACAAAGGGGATCTCATGGACACCAGTAAGACAGCTGGGAAATGAACATAGGACTGTTCCAGACCCCCAGAACAAAGAGGTCAGTTTGGGTGTCTAGACAATCTATGAGGCCACTGGTACTGTATCAATATTTACCCCTAGTAGGCAAATGGACTTTGGGAGCCCTCTGCACATAGAGCGATACTCTCTCAGCCTAGACACACTGGGGAGGGTCTAGGCCCTGCTCCAAATGATATGACAGACTTTTAAAATCCCTCATGGAAGACCTCCCCATCCCTGGGGAGCAGAAAGGGTTTGGGACAGGGGGTCAGTTCGGGGCAGGAGAGGAGGGGAGAGAGAGGGAATTGAGATTGACATGTAAAAGAATCTTGTTTCTAATTTAAATAAAAATTAAATGATGAAAACAGAATATAAAATAAAATACTAAAAAAATTATACAGTTTTATTGAGCAACTAGAAATGGTTTAAGAGTCACAGCAGCATGTCCCATCACACTGGTTCTAAGTTATAGCATCAATATTAGCTTCCTAAGTTATAGCTGTTTTTCACAGAGCAAGCCATCCTCCCAATAGTGGGCCCTGAGTTCATTGGGAAACCAATACAAATAACTTGGCTAGGGACCCAAGAAAACAGAAAATATAATGCGCCCTTGGTATATCGTTTAAATGATGTAAATTTAGCAAGTACACAGTGCTTTTCTCTGCAATTATGTAAGGCGCTTGTGATATAAAATAATTCCCTAAAATGTATCTATTTCAATAGCCCCAGTCCAGGCATCACAACAGCTGAGAATTAGGCATTGAACTGTCCGTCCTGAGCAATGATGGGATTTTATTGTAATCTGGGAGACAAGAGCCAAGTTGGTTCTGTTCCTTGAGTGTAAGGAAAAGTCTCTAAACACACAAGTATATCTCCATGAGGTCAGTGAGGACTGAGCCTGTTTCCTGAAACAGTTGAGCTGTCATGATCCTGGGTCTCACAATGAAACATTGAGATTATGTCATTGGTTTGCCATGTGAAGGTGAAATTTCATGAAGGAAGATTTTTGCAACATATTTTGCTCTTACTAGTTTTTCCTACTTAAAAACAACCTCCAGCGATTCTAATATCCTACAGGGTAGTGCATGTAAAATGGACAAAGACAACCAGTTAATAATTTTGAATGAAATTTTTAGACTTGAGAATTAGAGAGTATAGTGTACCATTGGATTTCAAGAAGCCTCATGATGAACTACTCTCCAGTGGAGTAACGTGTCAACAGTGTCCATCTAGGAGATTGTCAGTTCAGAATGAAAATGGTGAATTTTATTTTACTACTGATGAAACTAACTTTTTATCACTGCCAACCCTCCAGTTTCCCTTCTTACAATTTTCACGGAATTATTTTATCAAGTACATTAGCCTGATTAAACTATTGGTAAGCTACTGAGGACTTCCAGCTCCAAGGGGAATTTAAGCAGATTCATCTTTGTTTGAGTAATATGATGCTGAGCACATGTTAATGGAACTTTGTTTTGGACTTGATATGGGTTCTTGATGAAGACTATCATGGTTTGTCCTCAGATCCACAATTGGTTGGACCAGTATCTTCTTCCATTTTCTCCCAGACTCCTTTTTCATTCTCCATGAATTCTGAGCTGTCACAGATGCAGCCTGAGTTGGACCTTGTTTTCTTGGCAACATGCTTCACCCATGATTGCCTACAATTTGAGCTTTTGTAATGTTTCCTTTACAAATGTGGATTCCTTCATGTTTGGAGCATAGATGTTCAGAATTGAGACTTCATTTGATGGTCTTTTCCTGTGATGAATATGAAATTCCTTTCTTCGTTTCTTTTGATTGATTTTAGTTTGAGGTCTAATTTGTTAGACATTAGGATTGCTACACCAGCTTGTTTCTTGGGTCAATTTGATTGGAAAATATTTTCCCAACCCTTTATTCTGAGGAACCGTCTGTCTTTGAAGTTCGGATGTGTTTCTTGTTTGCAGCAGAAGGATGGATTCTGTCTTCCTATCCATTCTGTTAGTCTGTGTCTTTTTATAAGCAAGTTAAGACCATTGACATTGAGTGATATTAATGACCATTGATTGTTGATTCTTGTTAGTTTTGGATTTGTTCATGGTGGTGTTATTATGTATGGATTCCCTGCCTTTTTCTCTTGGTCTTTGGTAAAGTGGGATTATCTATTGCCTATATTTTTTGAGTGTAGTTATCTTCATTGAGTTCAAGTTTTCCTTCCAGTTCTTTCCGTAGAGATGTATTAGTGGATATGTATTGTTTAAATCTTGTTTTGTCATGGACTATTTTGTTTTCTTCATCTATAGTGATTGAAAGCTTTGCTGGGCTGTCATCCATGGTCTCTTAGTGCTTGTAGGATATCTATCCAGGACTGTCTGGATTTCAGAGTTTCCATGAAGAAGTCAGATGTAATTCTGATAGGTTTGCCTTTATATGTTACTTCACCTTTTTCCTAGATGCCAACACTCCAGTTTCTTAATATTCTTTCTTTATTCTGTATGTGTGGAGTTTTGATTATTATGTGGTGAGGGGACTTTTTTTGTGGTCCACTCTATTTGGTGTTCTGTAAGCTTCTTGTATTTTCATTGGCAGGTCTTTTCTTAGATTGGGAAAGTTTTCTTTGATTATTTTGTTTAATATGTTTTCTGTCCCTTTGAGGTGGGTTTCTTCACCTTTTTCTACACCTATTATTCTTAGGTTTGGTCTTTTCACGGTGTCCCATATTTCCTGTATATTTTGTGTTAGGGATTTGTTGGACTTAAAATTTTCTTTGGTCAATGAGTCTATTTCTCCTAGTGTATCTTCAACCCCTGAGATTCTCTCTTCCATCTCTTGTATTCTGTTGGTTATGCTTGCATCTGTAGTTCCTGATCCTTTACTCAGCTTTTCTATTGCCAGCATTCCCTCAGTTTGTGTTTTCTTTATTGTCTCTATTTCAGACTTCAGGTCTTGAACTGTTTCTTTTCGCTCTTTGATTGTTTTTTTCCCTTGGCTTTCTTGAAGAGAATTGTTGATTTCTTGTAATTTTTGTTTGTGTTTTCTAACATTTCTCTAAGGGATTTTCTCATATCCTCTTTGAGGGTCTCTATCATTTTCATGAAGTTGTCTGTAAGGTTCTTCTCTTCTGCTTCTTCTGTGTTGGGATGTTCAGGTCTTGCTGGTGTAGAGTCCCTAGACTCTGGTGGTCTCATATTAGTTTTTCTGTTGTTGAATGTGTTTTTATATTGTCTTCTTCCCATCCCTTCTTCCAGTGGGTGCAAAAGGAATCTCTTCTCCTGGTGGGTATGGGACCAAGGTTCCCTTCTGGTGGGTACAAGTAGGCTCCCCTCTTCCTCATCCTCTGGGCAGAGAAAATGACCAGGATTCTGGATAGACCCGGCTGGGATGGGAATAGCAGTGTGCGGTCCCCAGACCTCATGTGGCCCCTAGCAGGGCACTGGAAGTCAGGCCAGAAATATGCCCAAGCTTACCTAGTCCTGTGGAAAAAGAAAGGGATTAGGATGCTGGCTGGCAGTCTCTTGCTGGGCTGGAACCCGACAGGATGGGATCTGCCTTGTGCAGTCTCCAGGCCTTAGGTGGCTCCGAGCAGGGCCCTGATCTTTTTCTTTTCTTTATACAACATTTTTCTTTTGTTTTACATGCTGACCACAGTTTCTCCTCTCAGATTTTGTATTCATTAAGAAACAAAATAACTTTTTATTTATTTATGATGTATGCAACATTCTATTCCATGTATATCTGCACACCAGAAGAGGGCGCCAGATCTCATTTTGGATGGTTGTGAGCCACCATGTGGTTGCTGGGAATTGAACTCAGGACCTCTGGAAGAGCAGCCAGTGCTTTTAACCTCTGAGCCATCTCTCCAGCCCCAAAATAACTTTTATTGACATCAACAGATCTGTCCATTTTCTGAACAGGTCCTAATAACTGTTAATCGTGTTCTGCTATTATTACATTTTGAATGAATGTAGGAGGCTGGAGAGGTGGCTCTGGGGTTAAGGGCAGGCACTGCTTTAGCTGAGGACCCGTGTTCAGTTCCCAGCACCCGCAGCATGGAGCTCACAAACACCTATAACTCCAGGTTCAGTGTCCTCTCTGGCCTCCATGGGCATCTGTATACACATGACATGATATCACACAGACACATACAGACACATAGATAAAACACAACAATCCTTTTAGAAACTGAAGTGAAGATATGCTTGTAAATGCCGGGACCCAAGACAGAAGGACAGCAAGTGTGAGGCCACCCTGCTGGGATTACAGGGCTACACTACCATACACATCTTCCATTTCTAATTATTAGTTTACTTTTAATTTTTTTTTGTTTTTTACTTCTTGGGTGTAGGAAGGACACCAAGGACACAGATTGTCAGAAAACAAGTTGTGGGAGTTAGTTTTCTCCTTCCCCTATTCCTGCTGATAGAACTTAGGATATCAGCTTGGTGACAAGTACCTTCACTGACTAAGCCATCTCACTGGCCCTACTTGATTTATTTATGCTTCCAGACAACGTTTCTCTATGTAGTCTTGGCTTTCCTAAAACTCATCATTAGACCAGATGTCCTAGGAGATATGTCTGTCTCTACCTCCTAAGTAGAGACAGACCATGCCTGGCCTATTTATTAATTTTAAAGCAGTGTCCCATGTGTTCCAGGCTGGCCATTACTCCTATGCTATGAGGGTGAATACGACCTTGACTTCTTGATCCACCTGTCCATGCTCCAAGGTCCTAGGACTTCAGATGTGAACCTACAGCCTGGACTTTGGTGGTTAATGTTGTTCAGAACAAGTCTCACTCCATATCCCAGGCTCACATGAAATTCACTAGGTATCCCAAGATGGCCACAAAACAAAGGCAAATCTCTTGCCTTTTGCTCCATGGGTTGGGATCATGGATCTGTGCAACCAGGAATAAAACTTGTCTCACTTCATGGCTCTGATGAGAAATGTCATAAATTAGTACTCAGTGTAAAGCCTTCCCTTCTGTATCATTTCTCATTTCACTTGACTATAGAGAAATCGGCTTTATTTCCAAAATGTATGATGTTAGTTAAAATGCAGCCAGGTTCCCAAAAGTTCACAGAATCCCTTGTAGGTCTCCACAGGTCTTCTGGCAGGCAGAGGGTCACTGCTCCTCCTTATTGGGAACAGGACCTGGTCGAGTGACTGCCAGAGCAGCATATACAGTGGGCTCCTCTGGGGCTTCTGCTGCCTGGGAGCGAGGAGGTGCAGCTGTCCCCTGATTGAGTGACCTGCTGCACAGCTGGGCATAGACCACATCTTGGGGATCCTCAGATTCAGCAGCCTGGAGGGGGAGAGAAGGAGAGGAAGGTACATGCTTGACTTACAGGATGCTGAAGGCAGGGGAAGTACAGGACCAACCTGAGTGTGTGTCTCTCTGCCCTCTTCTGCTTGTTCTTCTTTTGTTTCTGGGACTTCTCTTGACATGACAGAAGCTAGGACAGCTTCTGCCCTCCTCAGCATGGAGTCTTTCACTTGGGCATATGTCTGTTGCTGGGGCTGTTCCTCTGGTGGTCTCTGTAGCAGGCAAGAGGTACAGATAATGTTCC
>NW_023277097.1:138980-192397 GCF_003668045.3 Cricetulus griseus
GCAGGACCTAGCCCCCCGCCACTGTATCTAGGCTGAGAGGGTATTCCTCCATAGGGAATGGGCGACAAAAATCTAATTCATGCACTGAGGATAAATACTGGTTTTACTGCCAGCCCTATAGTAGCCCAAGCACCCCAAACTGACACTCACCTGCAGGGGACCCCAACTAAGAATCTAAGAAACAGTAGAGACTCAGTTTTCTTTAACAGTGTAGCCCCAGGTACTGTGTCCAAGCATTTGAGGAGCACAAATTGAACTGCACGGGAGGACGACATGGGATTTTCAACAACCAGCAGATCACAGAAGGAAGGAAAAAGCAAATCAGATCAGTGAGGAGGGAACCAGTAAGAGAGCGGGAGGGAGAAAGAAGGGGTGGGAGGTGAGCCATCAAAACATAATACATAATGACATGACATTTTCAATCAATTGGAAAATTATTTCACTTCCTTTTTTTTATTTTTTTGAGACAGAATTTCTCTATGGCTTTGGAGCTTGTCCTGGAACTAGCTCTATGTAGACCAGGCTGGTCTGGAACTCACAGAGATCCACCTGCCTCTGCTCCCGAGTGCTGGGATTAAAGGCGTGCGCCACCACCGCCCGGCTTCATTTCCATTTTTTAGAAACAATCATTTTACATATCAATCCTCCGAATTACCCTCCCATCCTCCCATGCCCCAGACCAACCCATTTGGGGGAAAGGCCTAGGCCCTCCTCTGTGTATCTGGGCTGCAACAGTATCCCTCCTTGGGGAATGGTCTCCCAATGTCCATTTGTGCTCTAGGGATAAATACTGGCTCCACTGTTAGAGGTCCCATAGACTGCCCAGGCCTCCTGACTGGCACCCACATTCAGAGGGCTTGGTTCAGTCCAATGCTGGTTCCCCAGCTTTAAGACTGAGGTCCCTGTGCCCTCATTAGGTCAGGTCAGCTGGTTCTGTAGGTTTCTCCAGCACGGTCTTCACTGCTTTGCTCATCCCTCCTCCCTCTCTTCCAATGGATTCCAGGAGTATGGATCAGTGCTTAGAACCTCAGGTTCTGCTTCTGCTTCCATCAGCTACCAGAGGAAGGCTGTTCAGGGTGCCTGGCTGTGGTGGCCATACATTTAATCCAAACACTTGGGAAGCAGAGAGTTCCAGCACAACCTGCTCTGCATAACCAACTCCAGGAGAGCCAGGGCTCTACAGAGAACCTGTGTCGAGTCAGCAACAATAATATTTAAACCCACAAACATAAGAAAAAGATAGCAAATGAAATAAGTTTAAGGTAAGATAGAAATTGAACATTGCAGGAGAAAGTAGGTGTGTCTCAAGGGAGGAGTATGTGCTTAGAATCCTGGAGGCCCTGCCATCATTCCCTGGCTCCAAAAGTAAGGGGAAATAAACTATTGTTACTGAACTCTCTTTCTCTTCAAAGACAGGGTGAAACAGACATAGATGGAGGCATTTAGCAAGTTCCTGAAGGGCAAGACCATCACCCTCGAGTCCAGCCCAGTGACTCCATGGGCAATGTCAAGACCAAGACCCAAGACAAGGAAGGCATCTCACCTGACCAGCAGTGGCTGGGATTTACTGACAGCAGACTGGAGATGGATAAATCCTGACCAACGGCAAAGGCCAGAAAGATTCCCACCCTGAATCTGGTGCTGCACCTGTTGGTAGCATCATAGAGTCATCCCTTTGCCAGTCTCTCCAGAAGGACAAGTATGACAAGGCTCTGCTGCCCACAAGTGCTGCCCACACCTGCACCTCTGTGTGGTCAACTTCCTTAAAATAAGGGTAGCCGCCGGGCGGTGGTGGCGCACGCCGTTAATCCCAGCACTCCGGAGGCAGACGCAGGCAGATCTCTGTGAGTTCTAGGCCAGCCTAGAGTGAGTGCCACGATAGGCTTCAAAGCTACACAGAGAAACCCTGTCTTGAAAAAAGAAAAGAAAAAAGAAAAAAAAATGGTATTTATTATTACATATGTCTAATTTAAAGAAATACGTGTAAATGAATAAGTGTAATTTAAAGATGTAATGTAAAGTACACACAACAAAAGAAACAAACAATCAGAAAAACTAGCACACAAGTGGTTTGGTTTGGTTTTTTAAAGATGTATTTATTATTATGTATAGTGTTTTGCCTGGATGTATGCCTGCTCTCCAGAAGAGGGTACCAGATCTCAGTATAGACAGTTGTGAGCCACCATGTGGGTGCTGGGAATTGAACTCAGGACCTCTGGAAGAACAGCCAGTTCTCTTAACCTCTGAGCCATCTCTGCAGTCCCTAGTGCACACTTGTAAGCCAGCAATGAGACTCTGAGGAAGCACACTACACGTTTTATTCCATGCAGAGGAACACAGCCAGACCCTTCACTGAACCTTCAAACATGTTGAATATGAAGAATATTTCACATAAAAAAATGTGAAAAGGAATAAGGCAAGCCCACCTGAGAGTTTGTGTTTCTTATGTGTAATATTCATTCACGTCTGCTACCACCTGGTCCTGACAAAGATGAGGACAGATGAGACAGACACTGATGGGATTTTGGAAATGGCATCCATTAAATATTGATGGAGTCTACTGCATGACCCAGCCACAGGCTTGGGGAAGTCACAGCCTGGTTCCTGAGGAGGGCAGTTCCCCTTCCTGTGGGGCTGCTGAAGCACAACCATGTCATGGGGAGGGCCCTGCCTCCAGAGGCCACACCCTATGTCTCTGGCCCCTTCAGACAGACTCTGTAGCTCTGCCGATAAGCACAGTTGCAGCCTCCAGGAGGAGATGCCATGACCGTCTCCTTCACAGCCCTGCTCTGTCTGGGTGAGATGTGGAGATGGGAAGGGATGCTGTGCTCTGGGATTGATGCTGCCCCACAGCCCAGCACGGGTCAGTTAGGAAACCCCAGGGTCTCAGGAGGTTCTGCAGAGGGGAGGACCTTCTCAAGATTCAGGGACAAACCTCTTACAGGGAACTCTCTTCCAGGACTGACTCTGGGCCATGGGACACCAGTGCTGGCAGGTGAGTGAGTGTCTGCAGATGTCCTGACATCACTGCTCATCATTACTGGAGCCATGCTGGGCTGTGAGGATGGAAATAAACTCAAGCTCGCTGCCCCTGGGAATGGCTGAGGGTTGGGGTTGGGGAGCTGCAATCTGAGGATGGCTGCCCTGGATCTTAGCTGATCTTTTCCTTGCAGGAACTCTCCCTAAACCTATCCTCAAAGCACAGCCAGACACTGTGGTCGCAGAGCAGACTACAGTGACCTTCTTGTGTGAAGGGACCACGGGAGCCCAAGAATACCGTCTGTATAGAAATCGACAATATTTAAGGCACATAGACAGACTACCAAATCCTAATAACAAGGCTGAATTCTCAATCTCAGAAGTAGACCCTCACAAAACAGGCCAATATACCTGTCAATATAGGACCCGTGGTGGATGGTCAGAGCACAGTGACTCACTGGAGCTGGTGGTGACAGGTGAGAGGACTCACAGAGTCCACAGCCTCAGGTTTGTCTGTCAAGAAGTGTTCTGTCCACAGGGATGACTCCCTCACAACCCTGGAGGGTAAGAGGGCCTTTAAGGACATTTAACTGATTCTTCTTCTCTCCTAGGGACCTACAGTAAACCCAGCCTGTCAGCCCATCCCAGCCCTGTGGTGACTGAAGGAGGGAATGTCACTCTACAGTGTGTCTCAAGGCAACAAAGTTGCAAGTTCTTTCTGACTAATGAAGGACCACAGAAGGTCTTCTGGACACGGCAATCAAAGTACAACTACTCTACTCGGCGGTACCAGGCCCAACTCCTTGTGGATGCTCTGACCTCGAGCCAAAGGTGGACATTCAGATGCTACAGCTTTGACAGAAACAGACCACTGGTGTGGTCAGAACCTAGTGACCCCCTGGAACTCCTGGTCTCAGGTGAGAAACCCCAGTCTTTCCCTAGAAGGCTGCTGAATTGACACAGGTGCTGAGGGAGGTCTTGGTGTGTGAGGTGTGAGGAGCCAGGGCTGCTAAGCCCATTGACACAGGCAGTGGGAGACAGAGGGACACAAGATACAGAATCCAAGGGAGAGACTGACAGCAAAGCTTAGGAGGTCCAAGACAGACAGGAAATGTCATGGAGCCCCCTGCTACTGTTGTTCAGCTTAAATGGCATCCACCGGAGCTCCAGCAATTCCACAGAAGAGAGAGAGAAAGGGTTGCAGGAGCCAGAGCACTCAGGACACCAGGAGATCACAGCCCACAGGATCAACTCAGCAGGGATCCTGAGGGCTCACAGAGACTGAAGCAGCAACCAAGGCTCATGCATGGGTCTTCCCTAAGCCCTCTGCACACAGGCTGTGCTGATTTACCCTGAGGTCTTTTTATTTTTTGTTTTTTAGGGGTTCACTGTGTAGCCCTGTCTACCCTGGCAGTCACTCTGCAGACCAGGCTGGCCTTGAACTCAGGAGCCTGCATTTGCCCCCTGAGTATTTGAATTAAAGGTGTACACCACCACTGCCTGAGTAGCTTGTGATTTTTGTTAGACATAACAATAGGAGTCTGGAAGTCTCTCTTTTGCCTGCATAGGATCTTTTTCCTGCTACTGGGTTGCCTCCTTAGCCTTAATAGGAGGGTGTTTGCCTAGTCTTACTGCATGCTGTTATGTCATGTTCCATTAATATCACTGGGAACCACGCTCTGTTCTGAAGGGAGACAGAGGAGCCGTGGATCTGGGGGAGAGGGGAGGTGAGAGGGCCGCTCTCAGGATGTATTGTTACAGGAGAATAAATTAAACAGAAGAAAAATACCTTCTGCATGTCTGATTTTCTCTCAGCAACTTTCAGAGAGACCCACCTCTTTGTCTCCTATTTCTTTGCAGGGACCCTTCACAAACCCACCATCAAGGCTGAGCCAGGCACTGTAGTCGCCTTAAGAAGCCCCATGAACATCTCGTGTCAGGGGACCCTGGATGCAGTAATGTATTTTCTGCATAAAGAGGGAAGCCAACAAACCTGGGGTACACAGACCCCAAAGGAGCCTGGGAACAACTCCACGTTCTCCATTCCTTCTGTGTCAGAGGACAGTGGGGGGCAATATCGCTGTTACTGTTACAGCTCAGCTGGCTGGTCAGAGCCCAGTGACACCCTGGAACTGGTGGTGACAGGTGAGGGGACAGTGAGGGTCTCAGTCCCAGGCTCTACTGTCAGGAGTATCCCCTCCTAAAGCCTAGCCCTGGAGACCATTGTGACTGAGTGACCCCAGTCTGTTTCTTCTGTCCTAGGAATCTATGACAGTAAACTCAGTCTGTCAGCACTGCCCAGCCCTGTGGTGACCTCAGGAGGGAACATGACTCTCCAGTGTGTCTCACAGGAGAGCTATGACAAGTTCATTCTCACCAAGGAAGATCAGAAGTTCTCCAGCTCCCTGAACTCACAGTACATAGGCAGTATTAGGCAGTACGAAGCCTTATTCTCTATAGATCATGTAACAGCAGACCACACAGGGACATTCCGATGCTATGGTTACTACAAGCAAACCCCACAGCTGTGGTCAGCACCCAGTGAGCCCCTGGAAATACACATCTCAGGTGAGTCAGCCCTATCACTGACTAAATTTTTTTGATACCCTAATCTCTTCAAAACAGACCTCTCCCACTGGGTATTCAGAGATAAAGAGTATAAAAGGAAGGTCCTGGTTGCTGAGCCAGAGTCCCACACCTGGGGAGAAGCAGTGACATGCGCAGGGCATGATGGGAAGGAATAGGTGTTTGGTAAAAACCATCTCCTCAATCACTAGGCTGTCACCTTCCCTCCAGGTCTGTCCAAGAAGCCCTCTCTGCTGAGTCACCAAGGCCATTTCCTGGACCCTGGAGAGAGCCTCACCCTGCAGTGTTGCTCTGACATCAACTATGACAGATTTGCTCTGTACAAGGTGGGGGAAGACATCTTCACCAAGCAGTATGGCCAGAGGACCCAGGTTGGCCTCACGTTGGCCAACTTCTCCCTGGGCTATGTGAGCAGCTTTACTGGAGGCCAATACAGATGCTATGGTGCACACAACCTCTCTTCTGAGTGGTCAGCCTCCAGTGATCCCCTGGACATCATGATCACAGGTAAGGTAATAAATAGATTCAATACCTAACCTCTGCATAAGCTGCATGGGTGACCTAAGAGTTGACGGCTGGGATGAGGGGAGGGATCTTATTCAGGAACAGATTGAGAGACAGGGAGCAGGAGAGAGAGAGTAAGGCAGAGATAAGACAGAGTCACAAGTGCTCAGAGCTGACCCATGTGAAGTCTCAGCTCAGAGCATTGAAGGCAGCCTCTCATGATCTCTGTTCTCTTTAGGACAGCTTCCTGACAGTCCTTCCCTCTCAGTGAAGCCAAACTCCACAGTGCAGTCTGGAGACAATGTGACCCTGCTGTGTCAGTCAACATACATGACAGACACTTTCATTCTGTCCAAGGAGGGAACAGCACACCAACCCCAGCGAATGAAATCAAAGTTCCGAGATGGGGAGTTCCAGGCAGAATTCTCCATGACTGCTGTGACCGCCCTCTCAGGCACCTACAGGTGCTACAGGTCTCAAGACTCATCTCCCTACCTGTTGTCACATGCCAGTGCCCCTGTGGAGCTCTCTGTCTCAGGTGAGGTGACCCTGAACTCTCAGGGTGACTTGCAATCCAAACCCTAGGGGAGCCCTTGGCTTATGCGGGATTAAAGGGCCAACAAGAAGGGTGAGTCAGAAGGCTCTTTCCCTGACAGAGAAGTGGATGCCAGCAGGGTCCCTTAAGTAATGTCCACTCCATCCTCTATTGCAATCTAGGTTTGGGACAGACAGCGTGAGGGTCTTGGGGAGGTTACAGGGCAGATGTAGGACAGACAGCAGAGGCAGGTCCCTGAGTTAGCATCTAACCCTCACCTGCTTTTGTTGTTTCCAAGGACACATTGGATCCTCCAGCCCACCAAACTCAAGTCCCTTGCCCACAGCGGGTAGGTATCAGGCACCTCAAGTGAAGGAAGAAGGGTCCATCCCCTGGCTGCCCCACCTGAGCCCACCAAAGTCCACATTTCTCTGTCACTTAGCTTGTGACTGTGGGAGGCAAACACAACAGAGACCCAAGAAGCCCAGGACTTAGAGGTTGAGATTCAGAAGATGGTGTCCAGAGAGAGATCTTTTTGCTCAGTCTGGAGGATGGGGCAGGTGGATGAGATGAAGAGCAGGGATCCCAGACACTCATCTCCCCATCAGCCTCTAAGGTCCTGAGAAATCACCTCTTACCTGCATTGAGTCAGGCCCCAGAAGGCTCTGTAACCATCCTGTTGGATGTGGTACCCAGATGGGCAATAGCTAGTTATGGGCTGGATACAGCTGCTTCTGGAGATGCTGACTTGGACAAGTCCTTCCCATTCTGAGCTGGCTGCTGGTTCTCTGAGTATAAAGTGAGAGGCTTGGCCCACATGTGTAAATTTCTTTCAGTGCTGTCCTTGAATGACGCCTCTACTAACAGAGGAGGCCTGCAGAACCTGAGTCTGCAGTAGTTCTGCCCCACCATGGTGGTGACATGGGCAAGGCTGGGACACAGGACCATGGCAGGGCATTCCTGCTCCTTCCTTCCAGCTCATGAGACTCAGCTCAGGTGGAGAGAAAAGAGATGGAAGTCAGAGTCCTTGGGTTCAACTCCCAGCTCTGCCACTTCCAGGCAGGTGATCTGAGGCAGGTGAGCTGTGGGGATAGCGGAAGAGACGATTGCTTGTTTCATGATTGTGAGGATGGGAGATGATGAGGGCAATGGTCCACCATGGCTCTGTCACACAGTAGGTGCTCAGATAAGCATCAACAGTCCCTACTCATGATGTCACTTGTTCCTCAGGCCTGGAAATGTACCTGAAGGCTCTGATTGGAGTCTCTGTGGCCTTCCTCCTGTTACTCTCCATCCTCAGCTTTCTCCTTCTCCAAAGAAGGCGTCAGGGAAAGTTCAGGAAGGATGGTGAGTGCATTGTGGGTGACCTAGGTCTCAGGTGGTGATGGGTTCCTCAAACTGGGACTGGGAAGTCTAGAAACACTGGCAGATCTCAGATCAGAGAGCACGTGATCTCAGAACCTGTGCGATGTCAGGGGTTCTGTGAGCTTTCCAAGTCCTGGGACATTTTCTCACTCACCCTTGTTGTCAAAGTCCCTTCCTTCCTTCCCTGTACAGGTCAGGGGGAGCCCTCCCCAATACCTGAGACTCTTCTCTCTCTTGCAGCCCAGAAAGAGACAGAATTGCAGCTTCCTGCAGGAGCTGCAGAGACAGTAACCAGAAACAGAGGCCTCCAGAAGAGGTAACTCATGGCCAGGGACATAGACCCCCACCTTCCTGACACAACTCAGTGCCAACTGACACCTCCTTGTCTTTCCAGAACCAACCCAACTGCTGCCACCCAGGAAGAAATCCTATGTGAGATAAAGAGGGTCTTGGGGGGTTAGCTTTGGAGGGAGTTCTCATCATTGCAGGGGTGGTGAAGAGGTTCTGAGGTCCTTGCTATTTGGGATTGATCTTCACACTATGAACACAGGGTATCACCACACTCCCTGGTCCTCTCTCGCCACTTGGACAAGGCAGTAAACTAGAGGTCTGAGACATCTCTAGGCTCTGGTCAGAAGACATTCTGTTTTCTTTGTTTATTTGTTTGTTTTTTCTGCTATGACAGATGCTTCAGTGAAGGACATGAAACCTGAGGATGTTGTCGAGCTGGACAGTTTGGTGAGGTCCCTGTCCCCGTTTGCAGTGCTAAGAACTTAGGTCCTAGTTTAGTCCAGGCTGCCTTCTTTTTCCTCCCTGGCTTTACCCTCAACATCATCCATAGCTGACGACTCCCTGGCTCCTGTGTGCTATGGCCTCACTCTGCCCTGGGTTTCCTGGTATCATGTGTGTTATCGCTGCCGTCTGCCTTCTGACTCCTTGGCATCTGTGCTGTTGTCATCTGAGGGGCAGCCCTGATGAAGAAGCCCAAAGAAACATATAAGGGACCAGCAACTGCAGGCAGGAAACATAGGAACTTGAACAGACACCTGTGTTTTAGTGTTGTATTTAATGTGTGTTGTGCGGGGAGGGAGTTTTTTGCCTTCGCTTTGTCTCTGCACCACGTGCCTGCATGATGCTCCCAGAGGCCAGAAGAGAGTGTCAGATACCCTGGAACTTGAGTTACAGAAGAATGCAGGTCACCATGTGGGTTCTGGGAACCAAACCTGGGTCCTCTACAATAGCAGTCAGTGCTCTTAACCACAGAGCCAACTCTTCACACCCCAGAAATGTATTTTTAGAAATATGGACTCTGTGGGTACAGCCAAGACAGCAAGAAAGGTTTAGAGTGTCAGGATAAGAGGCCAGAACTGTAGGAGGGAAGTCCCAGAAGATCCCATCAGGGATGCTATCACATAAACAGGTCACTCTGGCCATGCTGTGGAAAACTGGCCAGAGGAAAGTCACAGGGGAACAGGGAACATTATCTGACCTCACTACTTGCCTGCTTCAGAGACCACCTGAGGAAGACCCCCAGTGAGAGACATATGCCCAGGTGAAAGACTCCAGGCTCAGGAGGGCAGAAGCTGTCCTACCTTCTGTCATGTCAAGAGAAGTCCCAGAAACAAACAGATGAGCAAGCACACGGGGGCAGAGAGTTAAACACTTATGTTGGTCCTTCATCATCCTGCAAGTCAAGCATGTACCTTCCTCTTACTCTCTCCCCCTCCAGGCTGCTGAATCCGACGAGTCCCAAGATGTGGTCTATGCCCAGCTGTGGAGCAGGTCACCCAGACAGGGGACAGCTGCACCTCCTCGCTCCCAGGCAGCAGAAGCCCCAGAGGAGCTCAGTGTATATGCTGCTCTGACAGTGACAGGACCAGGTCCTGTTCCCATTAAGGAGAAGCAGTGACCCTCTGCCTGCCAGGAGGCCTGTGGAGACCTCCAAGGGATTCTGTGAACTTTTGGGAACCTGGCTGCATTGTAACTAACATCATACATTTTGGAAATAAAGCAGATTTCTCTGTAGTCAAGTGAAATGAGAAATGATACAGAAGGGAAGGCTTCACACTGAGTACTAATTTAATGTCATTCTCATCAAATCATGAGGTGAGAAAAGTTTCATTCCTGGTTGCACAGATGCAGGATCCCAACCCATGGGAGGCTGAGGCAGGAGAATTAACATTGTTTTGTGGCCATCTAGGGTACCTAATGATTTTAATGTCAGCCTGGGCTACAGAGTGAGACTTGCTTTGAACAACATCAACCACTAAAGTCCAGGCTGTAGGTTCACATCTGACATCCTAGGACCTTGGAGCATGGACAGGTGGATCAAGAAGTCAAGGTCATCTTCACCCTCATGGCATAGGGGTAAGGGGCCAGCCTGGAACACATGGGACACTGCTTTAAAATTAATAAATAGGCCAGGCATGGTGTCTTCAAGCTCAGCACTTAAGAGGTATAGAAAGACAGATCCCCTAGGAGAACTGTTCTAATGATGAGTTTCAGGACAACCATGGCTACACAGAGAAACCTTGTCTGGAAGCATAAATAAATGAAATAGGGCCAGTGAGATGGCTTAGTCACTAATGGTACTTGTCACCAAGCTGATAAACTAAGTTGTATCTATCAGTAGCAATAGGGTAAGGAGAAAACTAACTCCAACAACTTGTTCTCTGACCACCTATGTCTTTGGTGTCCTCACTACACCCAAGAATAATGAAAAAATTAAAAGTAAACTAATAATTAGAAATGGGAGATGTGTATGGTGGTGTAGGCTGTAATCCCAGCAGGGCTGGCCTCACACTTGCTGTCCTTCTGTCTTGTTTCCAAGCATTTGCAACCATGTATTCACTTCATTTTCTTAAAGTAGGCTTGTGATTTATTAATGTTTCTGTGTGATTTTATAATATAATATAATATAATATAATATAATATAATATAATGCCCATGGATGCCAGAATGGACACTGATGCTGAAGTTACAGGAGTTTGTGAGCTACAATTCTGACAGATTTAAGATGGTATCTCAAAGTCATTTTAACTGCATTTCCCCAATGATTAGGGATGTTGAGCACTTTTTAAATGCCCTTGGCTGTTTGAGAGTCTTCTGGTAAGAATTATCAGTTTAGCTCTGTACCTCATTTTTCAATTGACTTATTTTGTGCTTCGATGTCTAGTTTCTTGAGTTCTTTATTAATTTTGGATCTCACCCTTCTATCAGGTGTAGGGTTAGTGAAGATCTTTTCCCATTCTGTAGACACATGTTTTATCTTATTTACAGTGCCCTTTGCTTTAGGAAAGTTTTTCAGTTTTAGAAGGTGTCATTTATTGATTATTGCTTTCAGTGAATGTGCTACTGGTATTATATTTAGGAATTGGTGTCCAGTGCCAATACATTCTAGGCTACTTCCCACTTTCTTTTCTATCAAGTTCATTAGCTGGAATTATGTTGAGGTCATTGATCCACTTGGATTTGATATTTGTGCATGGCCATAGATATGGATCTGTCTGCAATCTTCTTCATGTTAACATCCAGTTATAACAGCACCATTTGTGAATGAGGTTTCCCATTATCCATTGTAACATTTTGGCTTCTTTGCCAAAAATCAGATGTCCGTGCATGTGTAGATAGGTATCAGAGTCTCCAGTTTGATTCCATTGATCCACCTGTCTGTTTTTATGACAATACCAAGCTAAAACAGCCATTTTTATTCACAAGACTGTATTCCAATACACCTTTTGACTTGGTTTAATACCCCCATGAAGTGTTCTCAGCTCTGGTGAACTGATCTCATGAATTGAAACTGTTTAATTACTCTGTGATCATGCAACTTTTAGCAGTTCTTCTCAGTAGACACAACCTGCATAGATAGTTAACAAGCTCAGGCTTTTAACAAAGAAATAACAGGGTTGCAAGAATCCTGCCCATGTTCCCTGTGAATCTGTCCATGATGCAGGCCTCTCAGGAAAGCCCCTGCCGATTCATTGATACCAAATTCACTGGGAGCATCCACAGTTGTAGGCAATCTTGAGTGAAGCATGTTGCCAAGATAACAAGGACCAATTCAGGCTGCAGCTGTGACTTTTCAGAATTCACTGAGGATGAAGAAGGTATATTGGAGAAAAGGGAAGAAGATATTGATCCAGCCAATGGTGGATCTGAGGACAAACCATGACAGAGTCTTCATCAGGTGTAGAGGACCCTGAATGAAGATAGCATATTAATGTCATTTGATGCCTTCTATTACCATTTTAGGAACTAACACCCAGTTAAGTTTCTGTTTCTTTACATCTGTCTATTTTCTTGTAAAGCATATACCCATGTCTGCGGTCAAGAGAGCCCCAGCCGCAGACTTATCTCTTTACAACAAATCCTGCCTGGCAGGACAATAACTCCCCCCACTGACCCTTTCACCCTACATAAGCCCTATCGATCTGTCTAGTAAACCCAGACTTGATGAGATCACTGTCTAGTCTCCATTTCTCGAGTCTCTGGCCTCTTCCATTCTCACTCTCTCCCCCAGGGTTCCTGTTGACTGATCTCGCCAGCCTGGGCAGATGGTGCCCAATGTGTGCGGCCCAGGTACGAGGGCTTCAGTGAAGAACGTCGCAGAGCAGAGCCGGCCACATCGACAAAAGAGACAGAACAGAGGAAGTGGTTAGACTGGAGCCGGCCGCCACAAGGAGACCTCGGTAAGTGAGCGACAATTATGGGACACGACATGAGCCAACATGAGCTATTTGTTGAAGTAGCACTCAACAAACTCAAAAAGGCACTTAAGGCGTGAGGGGTTAAGCTTGAGGCACAAGAATTATTGAAATTTTTATATTTATTAAGGAAGTTTGTCCTTGGTTCCCCATTGAAGGGACCGTAGTTAAAAAAAGATGGAAAAGAGTAGGAGATGCTCTAAAGGATTGTTATAGAGTCTTTGGACCTGAACAAATTCCTGTCATGGCCTTTTCATTGTGGAATTTAGTCAATGAACTCACATCTCAGAAACAATGTGATCCCCTTTTGGCCAATGTGATTAAAGAAGGAAAAAATGTCTAAAACCTACTGAGACTGAAGTATTAGAGGAGAAACAATCAGAACAACCCAGTGAGGAAAGAGACCTTATGTCATTCCAAGATGACTCAGAAGAAACCCAAAAAATTAACCCATCAACTCAGGATACAGCAGTTAAGGAAAGCCCTCCCCCTAAGCCTCAAATTAAAAAGGATCTGGGAGCCAAGGCTAAAATCAAGAAAATATACCCATCTCTAAGAAAGTTTTCAAAAAACCAACACCCTACAGAAGACAGTCTTAGTGATACAGACTGGGAGGATTTGGAGGGAGAGGCAGCTAAATACCTTGAGGAGGATTTGCCCCCATTAACTAAACACTGGTCTCCACCTTAAGTGCCTCTCCCAACGGCCCCTCCCTTGGTCTGCCCTGTTTTAAATTCTCAAAAGGATCTACAGGACAAAATTTAATATCTCATAGAACAGATTCTCCTAGAAGAAAAACATCAGAATTTAATTACAAAGCTAGAAAGTTTAAAAACAGGCAAAGCTGTTGAGAATTCAAAAAAGGGCCCTGCTAGGCTGCACCTTAGGGGAACTGCCCCTAAGGCACTCAACAACAAACAGAATTGGAAAATGTAACTGCTTTTCCAGTAACTGAGACTCTAGATGCACAAGGCAATACCTGGTGACATCCTATCGCTTTTGATGTCAATGTCATTAAGGAAGTCAAAACCATAGTCTCTCAGTATGGTGCCATGGCCCCATACAACACTGCCATCATAGAATCCATGGCCAGCAAGTGGCTCACTCCCTCTGATTGGTACACTCTGACCAGAGCAAGTCTGTCGGGGTGAGACTACCTGTTATGGAAATCAGAGTTTGCAGAGGCCTGCAATGAAACTGCAAAAAGAAATGCCCAGGCCAATAATGGCTGGGATGCAGACGTGTTATTGGGAGAGGGAAGCTATGAGGAGAGCATGTCGAAATGCAGTACGAACCTGGGCTATATGCCCAAATCCAAACAGCTGCCACCAAGACATGGAAGAGACTACCTGCTAAGGGGGATGTGAGCTCTTCCCTTACTGACATCAAACAAGGACCTCATGGGCCTTTCTCAGATATTGTTCATCTCCTGCTAACGGCTGCAGGAAGGGTTCTTGGAAATGCTGATTCAGGTACCAATTTTGTCAAAATGTTAGCTTTTGAAAATGTAAATTCTGCCTGCCAAGCAGCTATTCATCCATATCATAAAAAAACAGACCTCTCTGGCTATATTTGCCTCTGTGCTGAAATAGGCATGGCTTATCAACATGGGCTTGCCATGGCGGCAGCCATGCAAGGTACTACTGTCAAACAATTTTTAGCTAATCAGAGCAAAAACAAATGCTTTAATTGTGGAGGATTTGGCCATTTTGCAAAAGCTTGCCCACAAAAACAAAGACATGCGTCAAAAGGCCTCTTCCCCAGGACTCTGCCCTAGATGTAAAAGAGGAAGACACTGGGTTAATGATTGCTGGTCTAAAACTGATGTACAAGGCTGGCCTCTGATCCCCAGTAGCAACCAGGTAAACAGGTACAGGAGCCAGCCCCAGGCCCCCAAACACAAACAAGTTTATGGGGCGGTCAGCTTTGTCCCAGCAAGCAACAATCCACTTCTACCCTCTACAGAGCAACACCAGGCAGTGCAGGACTAGACGTCAGTTCCACCACACACACAGTTTTAACACCAGAGATGGGAGTTCACGCCATCCCCACAGGGATCTTTGACCCCTTACCACCAAATACATTTGGGCTAATTATTGGCCACAGCAGCATAACAATGCATGGCTTACAAATTTTCCCAGGGATAATTGACAATGATTATGAAATCAAGATCAAGGTCATGGTAGCCTCTCCAACTACAGTTAACTCACTTCCATCTGGACAAAGCTTTGCTCAGCTATTGATATTTTCCTTTTTACATACTGACAATGAGAGCATGGCTAACAAAAGAGAAACTAATGGCTTTGGATCATCAGAGGCCTATTGGATAGAGACTATATCTAATAATAAGCCCACCATGGTCTTAAAATTAGATGATAAAGTTTTCTCATCACTGGTAGACACAGGTGCAGATGCCACTATCATCAAAGAAGAAGAATGGCTGTCCACCTGGTCTCTAGAGGAAACTCTAACACACCTAAGAGGCATAGGACAGAGTAAACACCCCAAACGCATCACCAAGCTATTGACCTGGAAAGATTCTGAAGGCCACTCTGGGCAAATCCAGCCACAGGTCATCACTGGACTCCCAGTCAATTTATTGGGCTGCTGTCCCAAAAGGGAATGGTCATATGCAGTCCTAATGATGTCAAAACCATGCAAATGCTTAAAATGGGCTCTACGCCTGGCAAGGGCCTGGGCAAACATGAGGCTGGCATTAGACAGCCTATTTCTGCTGTACATAAAATGACCGCACAGGGTTAGGGTATTTCTCTTAGGGACCATTGACTATCCTGTGGCCCATGGAGAAAAAAACACATGGCTTTCTAATGAAGCCATCTGGGTTTATCAATAACCCCTTTCCTCAGAAAAACTTGCTGCTGCTCAACAGCTGGTACAGGAACAGCTTGAGGCCATATCCTGCCCAGTACCTCCCCTTGGAATAACCCCAATTTTTGTCATCAAAAAGAAATCTAGAAAATGGCGTCTTCTACAAGACCTTAGAGCTGTAAATAAAACCATGGTTTTAATAGGAGCCTTACGACCCAGTCTCCCTTCCCCTGTTGCAGTTCCTTTAGGATACTTTAAAATTATAATTGATTTAAAGGATTGTTTTTTTTTACTGTAACCTTACACCCAGATGATCAGAAACACTTTGCCTGCAGCCTTCCCTCTCCAAATTTTCAGGCACGAATGCGCAGGTATCAATGGTGCATTCTCCCTCAAGGCATGGCTGATAGTCCCACACTGTGCCAGTCCTTCCTGGCAGCTGCCATGCAAACAGTTAGAGATTCATGGCCACAAATGTGTATCATACATTATATGGATGGTACTCCTTTGGCAGAACAGAAGGGAGAAGAAGTGCTGATCTATTATAAAGAATTGTGTGATGCCTTAGTAAATAAAGAGGGGAATACAGATAGCTCCAAATAAGGTACAATTAAAATACCCCTATACCTACCTAGGTTTTCAAATGTTTGAGGATAAAATTTTATCTCAAAAAATTACTTTCAGGTTAGATAGGCTTTGTAATCTTAATGACTTCTAAAAATTACTGGGAGATATTAATTGTCTACTACCCTATTTAAGAATTAGTAAAGATGAATTAAAGCCTCTATATGATAATTTCCCTGGTAATCCTGACCCAGCCTTGCCTCAGCTACACTCCCCTGAGGGATGTAAAACCATAACTATTATAGAAAAAGCAATCCAAACACAACAAATTACATACATGGATTATAGCCGCCCATTAAGGTATATTGTCTGTAAGGCAGCTAAAACCCCTACAGCCGTTTTTTTGGCAAATTGCTCCAATATTATGGGTTCACCTACCAATAAGCCCAAAGAGGGTTCTAAACCCCTATTTTCAATTAATTTCAGATATCATTCTTATAGGTTGAAAATGGGCCAAAACCTATTTTGGGTGTGAGCAACACCTTATTGTTCAACCTTACACCAAAGAACAGGTTGATTGGCTTATGCAAACAACAGAAAGCTGGCCCATAGCATTGGCTAATTACATTGGAAAATTAGAAAACCATTATCCTCCCAGAAGGTTAATTGATTCTGGTAATCGCCAAGAGTTTATTTTTCCAAAAAATATTCTTTCAGAACCCATCCCAAATGCTATAACAGTGTTTACTTATGGTTCCCCCACTGGAATTGCTGCTGATGCTGGGAATGATGAGGTCACTAGCTTTCAAACTGGAGCCTCATTTGCTCAAATAACAGAATTACCTGATGTTGTAGCTGCCTTTACTGCCTTTCCTGATCAACCACTTATGACAGTGCCTATATTGCCCGTTCAGTACCACTTCTGTAAACTGTAGGTCAAATCAAAAACATCTCTGAGACTGATAATTTATTTAGACAACTAACTTCAATCATAAGAATTAGAGCTGGGTGTTGGTGGCACATGCCTTTAATCCCAGCACACGGGAGGCAGAGACAGGCGGATCTCTGTGAGTGGAGGCCAGCCTGGTCTCTAGAGCAAGTGCCAGGATAGGCTCCAAAGCTACACAGAGAAACCCTGTCTCGAAAAACCAAAAAAAAAAGAATTAAAAGGTTTCAGGTGGGTGTTGGTGGAGCACTCCTTTAATCCCAGCACTTGAGAGGCAAAGGCAGGTGGATCCCTGTGAGTTGGAGGCCAGCCTGTTCTATAGAGCGAGTGCCAGGATAGGCTCCAAAGCTACACAGAGAAACCCTGTCTCAAAAAAAACAAAAACAAAAAAGAATTAGAAAATTTCCATTCTTTATGGGACACCTTCATGCTTATTCAGGCCTCCCTGGACCTCTATCCAGAGATAACCATTTGTCTGACCATGCAACCCATTGTCTCATGGTTTTGCCTGTCAATTCCATCCAGGACACAGGTATTGAAACAGTGAGAAAAGGACATCCATTACATCACCTCAGTGCCCACACTTTACCCTTTATGTATCAAATTACTAGGGAGCAAGCTATACAGATAGTTTAAAATTTCCCACAACTTATCCAACATTTACCTGTACCCCATCTTGGAGTTAACCCCTGGGACTTGTGCCCAATTATATCTGGGAAATGGATGTCACCCATCTTACAGAATTTGTTCACCTTAAATATAGTCATGTTAATATAGATACACATATCGGATTTATTTTTGCTTCTCTTCAAACCGGAGAAGCAACTAAACATGTACTCAGGCATTTGCTAGCTGCATTCTCTGTCCTGGGCACCCCCAACAAATTAAGACTGATAATGGACCTGGATAAACCAGTGCCAATTTTAAGAACTTCTGCAAACTATGTGCTATTAATCATGTTAGTGGAATCCCATATAATCCTCAGGGACAAGTATAGTGGAAAGAGCCAATCTTACACTCAAATTGACTATTATTAATAAATTAAAAAGGGGGACTTGGTATCCCACCAAAGTCATGCCAAGGAATATCAGACATACTTTATTATTATTCACACTTTATTATTATTATTATTCATTATTAATTTTGTACATTTGGATAATTATGGAAAATCAGCCTCCACACGATTTTGACACTCTGATACACAGAAAAATCTTTTGCCACAGTAATGTGGAAAGACTCCTTAGACAACACCTGGCTTGGACCTGATCCAGTGCTAATATGGGCTTGAGGATCAGTATGCATATACTCTAAAGAAATGAAATCTGCCAGATGGCTTCCTGAAAGATTTGCTAAACAAAGAGATGATAATATAAGCCCTTCCAAAAGCAATTGCCCCTCCTGAGATTTCTATTCCTTTATTTTTTACAGAAATTAAGATTCATGCCATATACCCTTGACCATTCTTCTTTTGGCACCTCTTGCAGACAAGGGCTGTTTGAGCAAACCTTCTAGAGTGCCTGGAGTGGATTGATGCCCTATCTTCTTCCCCTGTTAGGCCCCTTGCTCGACTTACTAATTCTTCTATTGCTAGGACCTTTTCTCTTTAATAAGTTGATGGGTTTCATTAAGAATCGAGTAGATGCTATCAAAATGCAGCCTATAGAGCTGCATTACCATTGCCTTGACTTGGCTGAAATGGGAGACGACTGTAATGAACTCTAGTTACAGAGCCTAAGAACTGTGTGTTTGTAAAATCATTGGGTTCATCCTTTCCTTGGTGAGTTGGGCAGCATTGGCAACGATGGGCAACAGAGGGAAGGCTGAGAGCGTCTGACCCTGAGAGTCCCCTAAGAAAGGAATGGTCACCATGCAACTTCATCTCCAAAAATGGGTAGGGCTTGTGTGCTCATAAACCCATTGATTCCACTGACCTAAGACAGGCACAGCCCCCTTAAAAACATTCCCAACCTATGCCCTTCTTCGATACTATATAAAAATAAAGGGAGACCTGTAGAAGGCTCTGAATGAAGATAGAATAATAATGCCGTCTTATGCCTTCTATTGCTATTTTAGGAGCTAACACCCAGGTAAGTTTCTGTTTCTTTACATCTGTCTATTTTCTTGTAAAACATATGTCCATGTCTGCAGTCAAGAGAGCCCCAGCCGCAGACTTCTCTCCTTGCACACATCCTGCCTGGCAGACAATAACCTCCCCCGCCCCTTGACCCTTTCACCCTGCTTAAGTCATATTGATCTGTCTAATGAACCGAGACTTGATGAGAGCACTGTCTTGTCTCCATCTCTCTTGTCCCTTCCATTCTCACTCCCTTCCCAGGGTTCTGGTGACTGACCCCGAGGGCCGGGGCAATCAGGAACCCGTATCAAGTCCAACACAAAGCCCTTGTTAACATGTGCTCAGCATCAAGTTATTCAAGCAAAGATTAATCTGTTTAAATACCCCTTGGATCTGGAAGTCCTCAGTAGCTTACCGATAGTTTATCAGGCCATATTACTTGATAAAATAACTACATCAAAATTGTATGAAGGGAAACTGAAGTGTTGACAGTGATATAATGTTAGTTTCATCAGTAGAAAAATAAAACTCACCATTTTCATTCCTCAACCAACAATCTCCTAGATGGACACTGTTGACACATTACTCCACTGGAGAGTAGTTCCTCTGCTTTATCTTCATCCTGAGACTTCTTGAAATCCAATGGAACACTATCAAATCTAATTCCCAAGTCTAAAAATTTCATTCAAAATTCTTCACTGGTTGTCATTGTCCATTTTGCATCCACTACCCTGTAGGAAAATAGAATCTCTGGTTAGTTTTTAACTATGAAAAACTAGTAATAGCAATAATCTTCATGAAATTTCACCTTCACATGGCACACCAATGAAAATATCAATATTTCATTGTGAGACACAGGATCAGGACAGCTCAAATGATACAGGAAAGAGGCTCAGCCCTCACTGACCCTCATAGAGATATATATGTGTGTGTGTAGAGATTTTTCCTTATACTCAAGGAATAGAACCAACTTGGCTCCTGCCTCCCAAATTACAATAAAGACCCAAAGAGAGTGAGAGTATAATCATTGCTTAGAATGGACAGCTCAATGCCTAATTCTCAGCTGTGGCCTTTGAAATATATACAATTTAGGAAATTAATTCATATCACCTGGGCCATACATAATTACAGAGAAAACCACTGTGTATTTGCTAAATTTACATCATTTTATAATATACCAAGGGCACATTATATCTTCTGTTTTCTTGGGTCCCTAGCCAAGTTATTTGTCTTGTCTCCAAAGGGAACTCATTGCCCATTGTTAAGAGGATAGCTTGCTTCCTAACAGACAGCTATAACTTAGTAAGCTATTGTTTATGATATAACTTAGAACCAGCGCTATGTGAAATGCTTCTGTGACTTCATCAAATATTTCTTGTTGCCAAATATAACTGAAATTTTTGCTGAATGTATTTGTAATTTGACTCTCTCCTATTAAGCAAGATACCTTCCAAGAAAGCTTTCAGTGAGGGACAATATTTGAAAGTCAAAATTTGAAAATTGTCAAGAGAATATGGAGGCCACTTGTGATGGGTCATCTTGGTTAATAATTTGTCTGGGTCTAAAATCGAATAAGGAAAAAAGAGATGGGAACATGTATTAGGGATATGCTTCAGCGTATTTAAAAAAAACATTTGTTTCATATTATATATATTGGTGTATTACCTCAATGAATGTCTACCATGGTATCTTTAAAGGTCAGACTTGGGCATCTGATCTACTGGAATTGCTGTTAGGGATGATACAAAAAGTAGGTATTGAAAACAAAACACTATTCTCTGGAAGAGCAGCCAAAGCTCTTAAACTTTGAGGCAAATCTGCAGCCCTTGATATGGTTTTTGCGTTGTGAGGACATGCTGTAAGTGTCAGAGAAAACCTCACATGGAAGTTCTATAAAGGGGGTGGGGGGTTCTCTCTGAGGAAACCTGAGATAGTGAGTGTGATTGAGAATGTCCTAGGACTCAGCCTCTGATTTCAACACAGGTAATCCCACAAGAAAATCATTCAGCCTGAGCCACACACTCTGACACCCTGTGTGGAATCCATGAACCTCTAGTGTCTAGGGACTCTGGAAAACACAATCATACACTCCTTAGAGAAGGAAATTCAATGTTTTGGGGGAAGACAAGGTAAACAATTCTTTTCATGACAGATTATTGCACAGGTCTATTTCAGTGTTTCCATCATAGAAGGACTGTCTCCTCGGAGAGCAATGGCACCTATAGCTCATGAGGACAAAGTAAGGGACTCTCAGTGGTCCCGTCACCACCCTTGCCATCAGGAGAAAAAGGGTCCTGTTCTCAGGAGTCACCATCACAGTCCAGCCCTGGGTGTTGCTGTCTCTGTCTACAACTCTACAGTAATCCATGCCTGTCAGCCATGTCTAGACAATTGGTGACCTGGGTGGGACCTTGACCTTCCAGTGTTGGTCACAGTACAGTCTTGTAAGCTTCATTCTGTCCAAGAAAGGAGAACACATCATGAGTGTTCTCACACCCTGATCTAACACCAAAACCATGCACACCACATGTTCCAAGATGATCCCCTTCCTGCAAGAATAAAACCACAGGTGTGGTCAATGTCCAGTAACACTCTGCAGCTGCTGGTCAAAGGTGAGAAGTCCCAACCCTAAAGCAATTATTTCAAGTCCTATAGGTCTTTGCAATAGCTGTGTACTGAGAGAGCCACAGATGGAATGATACTCATTGAGTTGAGCTTTCCTTTGTCAGAGTGTGAGCTAAGTGGAGACCTGTATCAGAGAATGGAGAAGGCTGATAAAGGATTAGAATGAACCCACTGCCCATCTTCACAAGAGAGTTACCCAAACAGAATTCATCAATATTGTCCTAGAAATGATCTATCCTAGAACTTTTGAGAAACTGACAGTCCCGTGTCTTTCAGTTGTTCAAGGATGGAAATACTGATTACCAAGGCATTCTCTGGACTGAAGTTTAGAGTGTGTTCTCCTAGTGTGATGTCTCCTTGGGCTCTGTGAACAGCTTTGGGGGGACAATAACATGGCATAGTACACACAGCTAACTCTCTCTGTCCCTAGTGAACTGCTAACATTCTGTCATGGAGGAATGTGGGGAGCCACAGCCCCAAGATGGCGCCTGGCTGGATGCCAGGGAGACCAAGCTTAGCTGTAAACAAGTCTTATTTGGAAGCGCTTAGTGGATCTGGTGTGCCTCCTCCAGCTGTGACCTATCCAGGATCGCCAGGTGGCGTGAGTTAATTGGGTAATGAGATTGCTTTTAAGGGCTTGCCAGGGGGCTGGGAGAGATAGAAGAAGAAACAGAGAGAGAGAATCCACTGTTAAAAAAGGTCCTGAATAACCTGCTTGCAAGAAGAGCTCCTGTGTTGTGTCATCCTTGCTGGTCGAGGCGGTCGCGACAGAGGAACAGTCTGGGTGGGTGGTCTAGTCAGAAGTCTGTGCATGACAAGGGTGCCAGGATGGGGTATTCCAGAATGATAAGAACATAGTAAGTGTTGGAGGCATGGAAAGAGAAGGTTTGAAAAGCAGAGGGATGGCAATGGGCAGGTGATAAAAGACACAGATACACAAGTCCTCAGGGTCAGGTCAACGTGAGATTTCAACAAAGAAAAATGTGGGACTCAATTTGAACACCCTTCTTTCTCTCACACAGCTATAAAGACTTCTCAGTCAGTGCAGCCAGACCTGATGGAATCCTTAGGACAGCACAGGGCCCTGCTCATTTCATCAAAAGCTTGGTTTACAATTTCTCTCATCTAGGGATAGAATAAAAATTCTGAACTGATATTATCAGGAAAAACATCCTGGCGTGTGAATGGAATAATAGACATGATCAACATGACCATACTGCAGAATTCAAGGTTGGGTTAAACAGGCAACCCTTCAAATTCATGTGTGAATGTGTGTGTGTGTGCGCGCGCACTGGAGTGTGGGTGCGCGCTGGAGTGTGGGTGCGCGCTGGAGTGTGGGTGCGCGCTGCGGTGTGGGTGTGCGCTGCGGTGTGGGTGTGTGCTGGAGTGTGGGTGTGTGCTGGAGTGTGGGTGTGTAGACTTCAATCACAGGAGAATATATGATGGGAAATATGTACCTTCCAACTGAAGGAAAGAAAATTTAATCAAAAGTAAATAATCATGATATGACAGTATTTCAAAAAGAATAGATAGTCACTCACTCACTTTCAAAAAACAGCAAAACACTAGATACAGTGTGGATCCATCAGGAGTCACACAGACAAACAGCCAGCACTCAAGATCCAGCCACTTAGGTTCTGCCCAATACTGAGGTGGACTCAAGACAGAGACTCCCCTTCATTCCACCATGAGCTTTTTTTGAAAAGCAACAGGTGCCATCCTCTGCTGGGCAAATGCTAATGGGCACACAGGGTTAAAGAACTAACCCAGCAGAGTCCATGTGGCTTTGTGGTCAGCCACTGTGGTGCATGCAGAGTGCCATGGGCGGAGGCCATGGGGCAAGGTTGGAGAAGAATCGTGACCCTACATCCTGGATGGTTCATATCCACCAGCAAATGTGGTTCCAGCCTCTGCTGGAACTCTGCATCTAACCCACCCGAGTCAGAGAGCACTGATGGGATGTTATGTGTGATATCCTACCCTGTCAAATGCAGGTGTTCAGTTTTGCACTGATCCATGGAAAAAATTGGGTCACTCCAGGGTGAATTTTAGCTTTTGCGGCAGCAGGGGAACCAGCTTCTGGTGAACTGGCTGACTTGCTTAACAATTTCTGTTTTATTGTTATTCAATTTACGCCTTTGCAGGTCAGTTTCACATAGCAAATTTTCATATGTGAATCTCTCCAAAGAAGACAAAAGACAAAGTAATTCTCAGTCACAGAGGACCTCTCACTTTTCTGAGTCCTACAACCACGTTTTACATAGGTTTGAACACTTCAGGAAGAACTAGGATTAGATTTACAGACTTCAAATAGAGGATATCCAACACAAAAGGTAAGAAACACAAGAAGCAGCTCAAAGCCCAGGTGCTAACACTCCTGACTACAAGCCAGCTGCAGTGCTCTTCGGTAAATTCCTCTAGACAACCAGGAGGGGGCAGCACCTCTTCTCACTGACAATGACGACTGTGGAAGGTGTGAATGAGCTCAGGACACTCAGGGTAATGGTCATCACTGATTCTCAGGAAAAACAGCTGCTCATGAAATCAATAGGATAAAGACACTCTAGCCATGAGACACACTGCCTATGACAATTCACAAAAGTGCAAAACACACTACAGTTGGGATAGGAATATCCCCTAAGAAGTAGATACGATGAAATATTTGGGACATATCCACAGTTTGGGAGCTTTATAGTAAATATATTCTCATGATTTCTTTGAAGATAATCACATGCATAAAATGTATTGGATTAGAGTATGTCCATCACATACTCTAGGGGAATTTTTGTCTCCTCTTATGAGATAGGCCCTGATACAGCCCAGGGTAACCCCCAAACTCATCGCTTAATATGAATTCTCTTAAATTCCCAATACTCTTACAGGATGATAATTATTGATACTGACATTGATACAAAAAGGAATTTAAGGATGTCTTTTTGGTTCAGCAACAAAAGTGGGAAATACTCATCGACCTCTATCTCATTCTCCATGTGACAAACAGGACATGTGTGTGGCCTGGAACCAGCCTTTGAAGCGATGCCAAGTTAGAGAATTTTCCCCATGTGACACCTTTGTAGCATGGGGCCATTGCTGAAGAGAAGGTTGAAAATTGTGGAGACCCTGGGGTGGTAGAGGATGACAATAAACAATTTCTGGACACTACAAGACAGTCACACATCTGAGCTCACAGTGGGTGTGGTAACATCTACAACCCCATGTGAGCCCAATAGAGAAAAAATCCAGCATGGGGAAGGGAGATGGGCACAGTGTCCCACCCACAGATGAAGAACAAATGGCATCTGATGCCCCCTGGGAGAGGAACAGTCGGTTTTCTTTAACAGTGTGGCCCCTGGTACTATGTCCAAACATTTGAGAAACACAAATTAAACTGCATGGGAGGAAGAGAATACAAAGTTTAGTGTAAGAAGAGGCTGAGGATTTTCTACAACCAGCAGGTCACAGAGGGAATGAAAAAGAAAATCAGATCAGTGAAGAGGGAACCAGTAAGAGAGAGGGAGGGGGAAGGCAGGGTGGGTGGTGAACCACCAAAACATTATACAAACTGATATGACATTTTCATACACTCAAAAATTAAACCTGTGGCCGGGTGTGGTAGCCACAACTTTAATCCAAACACTTGGGAAGCAGAGTGTCCCAGCCCAACCTGCTCTACATAACCAACTCTGAGAAAGCCATGGCTCCACTGACACAGCCTGTCTCAAATCAGCAACAATAATAATGAAAACCACAAGTCTAAGAAAAAGATAGCAGATCAAATGAATTTAACTCAAGATCAGAAATTGAAACTGCAGAAGTAAGTGGGTGTGTCTCAAGGGAGGGGTATGAGCTTATAATTCTGGAGGCCCTGCCATCATTCCCTGGTTCCAAAAATAAAGGGAAATTATTTTTACTGAACTCTCCTCCTCTTCAACTAAGGGATGGAACAGACACAAAGATGGAGAAATTCTGCAGTTTCCAGAAGGGCAAGACCATCACCCTTGAGGTCCAGCACAGTGACTCCATGGACAATGTCAAGACTGAGACCCAAGACAAGGAAGGCATCTCACCTGACCACCAGAGGCTGGGATTTACTGACAGAAGAATGAGGATGGCTAAATCCTGACCATTGGCAAAGGACAGAAAGATTCCCACCCTGAACCTGGTGCTGCACCTGAGTGGTGGCATCATAGAGTCATCCCTTTGCCAGTCTCTCTAGAAGGACAAGTATGACAAGGCCATGCTCTGCTGCCCACAAGTGCTGCCCACACCTGCAATCCTGTGTGGTCTACTGCCTTAAGAAGAAGGGTGGCCACACCCACAACCTGCACCCAAAAATGCTGGAAAATTTCTTGGCCCAGGACCCTTGGGACCCGTGCAATATTTTTTTGGCCTGAGGACAAGGACTAAGGAAAGTGACGATGCTAAGACTGAGCTAGTGACATGGATCAGTGTATAAGCGCTGCTGCCAACCTTCAGCCCCAACTCTGATCCATATCATGCAAGGAGAAAACTGACTTCTGACCTTGTCCTCTGACCTCCATGCCTGTGCTGTGACATATGTTTGTCTATACTCATAAAGAAAGGAATGTAATTTTTATTATTATTTCATTAGTTTAATTAAACATACAAGTAGAAAAGGTACTTATATATGGTTTTGTTTTGTTTTTTAAAGGTTGATTTATTATTATGAACAGGGTTTTACCTGGATGTTAACCTGCACACCAGAAGAGGGCATCAGATCTCATTGCAAATTGTTGTCAGCCACATCGGGGATGCTGGGAATTGAACTCAGGACCTCTGGAAGAGCAGCCAGTGCTGTAAAACTCTGAGCCATTACTCCAGTCCCTACTGCAAACTTGTAAGCCAGCACTATGGGGAAGTAGATTACACATTTCATTCCATTGAGATGTGCACACTGAGACCCTTCACAGAAACCTTCAAACATTTTGAATATGGGGAAGCATTTCACATAAAAATGTGAAAAAGAGCCGGGCGTTGGTGGCACATGCCTTTAATCCCAGCACTCGGGAGGCAGAGGCAGGTGGATCTCTATGAGTTCAAGTCCAGCCTGGTCTACAGAGCGGATTCCGGAATATTCTCCAAAACAATATGAGAAACCTTGTCTCAAAAACACACAAAAAAATGTGAAAAGGAATAACGCAAGCCCACATGAAAATTTGTATTTCTTGTGTGTAATACACATTCATGTCTGCCCCGACCTGGTCCTGACAAAGATGAGGACAGATGAGACAGACACTGTTGGGAAATTGGAAATGACATCCATTAAATATTGATGGAGTCTACTGCATGACCTAGACACAAACGAAGGGAATTCAGAGCCTGGTGTGTGAGGAGGGCAGTTCCCCTTCCTGTGGGGCTACTGAAGCACAACCATGTCATGGGGAGCGCCCTGCCTCCAGAGGCCACACCCTATGTCTCTGGCCTCTTCAGACAGACTCTGTAGCTCTGCCCATGAGCACAGTTGCAGCCTCCAGGAGGAGACGCCATGACCGTCACCTTCACAGCCCTGCTCTGTCTGGGTGAGATGTGGAGATGGGGAGGGATGCTGTGCTCTGGGATTGATGCTGCCCCACAGCCCAGCACGGGTCAGTTAGGAAACCCCAGGGTCTCAGGAGGTTCTGCAGAGGGGAGGACCTTCTCAAGATTCAGGGTCAAACCTCTCACAGGGAACTCTCTTCCAGGGCTGACTCTGGGCCATGGGACACCAGTGCTGGCAGGTGAGTGAGTGTCTGCAGATGTCCTGACATCACTGCTCATCATTCCTGGAGCCATGCTGGGCAGTGAGAATGGAAAACATCACATGTGTGCTGCCCCTATGGGTGGATGTAGGGGTTGGGGCTACTGTAAGAAGATGGATTTCCTTTGTCTTAGCTGATCTTTTCCTTGCAGGAATTCGCCCTAAACCTGAACTCACAGTACAGCCAGACTCTGTGGTCTCAGAGCAGACTACAGTGACCTTCTTGTGTGAGGGGACCAAAGGAGCCAAACAGTACATTCTGTATAAAGATGGAGACACGTATTTAATGCTCACAGAGATTCCACAGCAATCTAATGACAAGGCTGAATTCTCAATCTCAAATATACACCGGGAACAAGCTGGGCGATACCATTGTTGCTATCTGGGCCCTGATGGATGGTCAGAGCACAGTGACTCCCTGGAGGTGGTGGTGACAGGTGAGAGAACTCACAGGGTCCCTAACCTCAGGCTTGACTGTCAAGAAGTGTTTCTGTAAACAGGGATGACTCCCCTCACAGTCGTGGAGTATAATGAGGACTTTGAGGACATTTAACTGTTTCTCCTTATCTCCTAGGGGCCTTCAATAAACCCAGCCTGTCAGCCCTCCCCAGCCCTGTAGTGACAGAAGGAGGAAATGTCACCCTTCAGTGTGTCTCAAATCAAGGATATTATGGGTTCATTCTGACTAAGGAAGGACCACAGAAGCAATCCTGGACACCGCACTCAAAGTATAACTACTCTACTTTGCAGTACCATGCCTGTATCTCTGTGGGTCCTGTGACATCGAACCAAAGGTGGACATTCAGATGTTACAGCTTTGACACTTACAGCCGACTGCTGTGGTCAAAACCTAGTGACCCCCTGGAGCTCCTGTTCTCAGGTGAGGAACCCCAGTCTTTCTCTAGAAAGATGCTGAACTGACACAGGAGCTGAGGGAGGTCTTGGTGTGTGGTGTGTGAGGAGCCAGGGCTGCTGAGCCCATTGACACAGATCGTGGGAGACAGAGGGACACAAGATACAGAATCCAAGGGACACAGTGACATGAGAGTCTAGGAGATCCAGGACAGAGAGGAAACTTCATGGGGTCCTCGGTTACTCTGCATCAGCTTAAATAGCATCCAACAGAACTCGGGACACTCCACAGAAGGAAGAGAGAGAGGAAGGGTTTTAGAAGCCAGAGCACTCAGGACACCAGGAGGACACAGCCTAGTGGATCAACTCAGCAGGGATCAGGAGGGCTCACAGAGACTGAAGCAGCAACCGAGGCTCATGCTTGGGTCTTCCCTAAGCCCTCTGCACACAGGCTGTGCTGATTTACCCTGGGGTCTTTTATCTTTTGTTTCTTAGAGATTTTGTTTCTTGGAGATCTGTGTAGCCCTGTCTGTCCTGAATCTCACTCTATAGCCCATACTGGGCTTGAACTCACAGAGATCTGCTTCCATTGGTCTCCTGAGTGCTAGGATTAAAGTCAAGAACCACCATGCCTTACTAGCTTGTTAGACTCATAAAAATAGGAGTCTGGAAGTCCCTGGGTCTTTCACCTGCACATGAGATCTTTTTTCTCCTACTGGGTTGCCTTCTCCAGCCTTAACAGGAGGGGGTTTGCCCAGTCTTACTGGATGTTGTTATCCCGTGTCCCAGTCTTATCACTGGGAACCCTGCTCTGTTCTGAAGGGAAACAGAGGAGCCGTGGACCTGGGGGAGAGGGGAGGTGTGGGGGCGGCTGTCAGAATGTATTGCTTGACAGAAGAATAACTTAAATAGAAGTAAGTACCATCAACAACTGTGACTCTCCTGTGCATTTTCAAACAAACCCACCCCCTTCTCTCCTATTTCCTTGCAGGGACCCTCCACAAACCCACCATCAAGGCTGACCCAGGCCCTGTGGTTGCCTCAGGAAACCCCATGAACATCTCCTGTCAGGGGACCCTGGATGCAGAAATGTGTTTTCTGCATAAAGAGGGAAGCCAACAAACCTGGGGTACACAGACCCCAAAGGAGCCTGGGAGCAGGTCCACATTCTCCATTCCTTCTGTGACAGAGGACAGTGGGGGGCAATATCGCTGTTACTGTTACAGCTCATCTGGCTGGTCACAGCGCAGTGACACTCTGGAACTGGTGGTGACAGGTGAGGAGAGAGAGAGGGTCTCAGCCCCAGGCTCTGCTCTCAGAAGTATTCCTCCCAAAGCCTGGCCCTGACAGCATTGTGACTGTGTAATAACATGTAACAGGCTGCCTCCTTCTGTCCTAGGAATCTCTGACAGTAAGCTCAGTCTGTCAGCACTGCCCAGCCCTGTGGTGACCTAAGGAGGGAACATGACTCTCCAGTGTGTCTCATGGGTGTTCTACCACAAGTTCATCCTCACCAAGGAAGATCAGAAATTCTCCGGCTCCCTGAACTCACAGTACATAGGCAGAATTAGGCAGTACCAAGCCTTATTCTCTATAGATCATGTAACAGCAGACCACACAGGGACATTCCGATGCTATGGTTATTACAACCAAACCCCACAGCTGTGGTCAGCACCCAGTGAGCCCCTGGAAATACACATCTCAGGTGAGTCAGCCCCATCACTGACCAACCATTTGTTGACAGCCTAAGCCCTCTTCCATGGAACTGTCCCACTGGGTAGTTGCAGGTAGAGTGAAAAAGAAAGATCCAGAAAGCTGAGTCAGAGCCCCACTCCTAGGGTGAAGCAGTGGCATGCGCAGGGCATGATGGGAAGGAATAGGTGTTTGGTAAAAACCATCTCTTCAATCACTCTCCTGTCACCTTCCCTCTAGGTCTGTCCAAGAAGCCCTCTCTGCTGACTCACCAAGGCCACATCCTGGACCCTGGAGAGAGCCTCACCCTGCAGTGTTGCTCTGACATCAACTATGACAGATTTGCTCTGTACAAGGTGGGGAAAGACATCTTCACCAAGCGGAATGGCCAGAGGACCCAGGATGGGCTCACGTTGGCCAACTTCACACTGGGCTATGTGAGCCGCTCTACAGGAGGCCAATACAGATGCTATGGTGCACACAAGCTCTCCTCTGAGTGGTCAGCCTCCAGTGATCCCCTGGACATCATGATCACAGGTGAGAAACAAAAGAGTTTCTATGTAGTACCTAACCTGAGCATGAGCTTTCATGGGGGACCTTAGAGCTGAAGGCTGGGATAGGGACAGAGATCTTATGTGGGAACAGATGGAGAGACAGGGAGCAAGAGAGAAAGGCAGAGATAAGACAGAGTCACAAGTGCCCAGAGCAAACCCTTGTGAAGTCTCAGCTCAGAGCATTGAAGGCAGCCTCTCATTATCTCTGCTCTCTTTAGGACAGCTTCCTGACAGTCCTTCCCTCTCAGTGAAGCCAAACTCAACAGTACAGTCTGGAGACAACGTGACCCTGCTGTGTCAGTCAACATACAGAGCTGACACTTTCATTCTGTCCAAGGAGGGAGCAGCACACCAAGCCCAGCGAATGAAATCCAAGTCCCAAGATGGGGAGTCCCAGGCAGAATTCTCCATGACTGCTGTGACCTCTGCCCTCTCAGGCACCTACAGGTGCTACAGGTCTCAAGACTCATCTCCCTACCTGTTGTCACATGCCAGTGTCGCTGTGGAGCTCTCTGTCTCAGGTGAGGTGACCCTGAACTCTCAGGGTGACTTACAATACAAACCCTAAAAGAGCCCTTGACTGGGAAGCCCCTGTGAGGTCTGAGAAGGTGAAATTGGGCAGATTGCCAAAGCTTATTTTCTCAGCCCACAGAAATTTTTACATTTTGACTTTTTTTCTTACAATGGCTTCCATTCACAAATTACTGAAGGGTACTTATATCCACAGAAACTTCCTAAAGCCAAGGGCTACCTTGCACCCATTTATGGGTATTCAGTTTGTAGACTATTCTTCCAGTCATCTGCAGAAACAAGTGGCTCCTGCGGACAGAGTCTCACAGCGGAGGAAGACTGAAGAGGGTACACAAGAGGATCGCCACAAAGAAGCCGCTTTGGATGTAACTTCCCCTGACAATGAACCGGAAGTTAGTTTTGACAAAGCAATTAGAGATGAAGCAGTAGAACATATTAGGCGTTTGAAGGATATAATTGCGGCTCATTGGATAGGCCCAGAAGGCTGCCCAATACAAGAGGTCATAATGGAGCAAGCCAAGGTTGTCTGGAAGTTTCGTGAAAAAGAAGATTTGAAGAAGTTGATGGTGACTTCTGATAAGACAACTGGAGGCAGAAGTGAAATTTTCTTGAAAATGGCCAAGAACAATCAAAGTGCCTGCTCTATGGGACTCTGAGCTCCGAGGCCCCTCAAGATGGAAACAGTAGCCAGAGTGGATGCTCTGCGTATGTTATCCAGGATCCCAAGGGGTGCTTTTGAGAGGAAGCAGTCTTATGATTGGTCCCTGTTCAGTTCTCTGTATCTCCAAGTCCGTGGGGATGGCCGGCCTTGGATGTTGAATATCAGGCAAGATACAGACTTTCTCCAGAGGAAAAATCAGATATATAATTACTTCATGTTCACCCGCGGAGGCGGGGGGGGGGGGCTACTGGCAGGAAATCAAGATTCCTTTCTCCAAATTTTTCTTCTCAAGTCAAGGAAGGATACGAGATGTCCAGAGCCCACTTGTACTTGACAAGATCTCTTCTATAGGATTCACGCCAGCAGATAAGGTGGCTGGACCATTCTTTCTGGAAATAGATATTATTGGTGTGTTTACTGATCCAGCCCATACAGAAGAATTTGCTTATGAGAATTCTCCAGCTCTTAGCCCAGGACTTTTCAAATATTGAACTGGGGGCAGACTTGAGTAAACTGAATAGTGGTCACAAAATACAAAATAAAGCCTTTCTGTCTACCGGAAAAAAAAAAGAGCCCTTGACTTGGGTGGGATTAAAGGGACAACAAGAAGAAGGGTGACTCAGAAGACTCTTTCCCTGACAGAGAAGTGAGTGAATGCTAGCAGGGTTCCTTAAGAAATGTCCACTCCATTCTCTATTGCAATCTAGGTTTGGGATAGACAGCATGAGGGTCATAGGGAGGTTACAGGGCAGATATAGGAGAGAGAGGAGAGGCAGGTCCCTGAGTTAGCATCTAATCCTCACCCTCTCCTGTTCTACTTCCTAGGACACGTTGGAACCTCCAGCCCACCACACACAAGTCACTTGCCAACAGCTGGTAGGTATCAGGCACCTAGGTGAAGGGGTAAGCTCCATCCCAGACTGCCTCGCCTGAGCCCAACAAAGTCCTCATTTCTCTGTCACTTAGCTTGTGAGTGTGGGAGGGAAACAGAGATCCCAATCAGAAGCCCATATCTTAGAGTTTGGGATTCAGAAGATGGTGTCCAGAGAGAGGTCTTTTGGCTCAGATTAAAGGAATTGACAGGTGGATGAGATGAAGAGCAGGGATCCCAGACACTCGCCTCTCCATCAGCCTCTAAGGTCTGAGAAATCACCTCTCACTTGCATTAGTCAGGCCCCAGAAGGCTCTGTAACCATCCTGTTGGATGTGGTACCCAGATGGGCAATAGCTAGTTATGGGCTGGATACAGCTGCTTCTGGAGATGCTGACTTGGACAAATCCTTCCCATTCTGGGCTGCCTGCTGTTTCTCTGAGTATAAAGTGAGAGACCTGGCCCACATGTGTAAATTTCTTTCAGTTCTGGCCTTGAATGACGCCTCTACTAACAGAGGAGGCCTGCAGAGCCTGAGTCTGCAGTGGGTCTGCCCCACCATGGCGGTGACATGGACAAGGGTGGGCACAGGAACATGGCAGGGCATTCCTGCTCCTTCCCTCCAGCTAATGAGACTCAGCTCAGGTGGAGAGAAAAGAGGTGGAAGTCAGAGTCCCTGGGTTCAACTCCCAGCCCTGCCACTTCCAGGCAGGAGATCTGAGGCAGGTGAACTGTGGGGATAGAAGAAGAGACGATTGCTTGTTGCATGATTGTGAGGATGGGAGATGATGAGGGCAATGGTCCACCATGGCTCTGTCACACAGTAGGTGCTCAGATAAGCATCAACAGTCCCTACTCATGATGTCATTTGTTCCTCAGGCCTGGAAATGTACCTGAAGGCTCTGATCGGAGTCTCTGTGGCCTTCCTCCTGTTACTCTCCATTCTCATCTTTCTCCTTCTCCGAAGAAGGCGTCAGGGAAAGTTCAGGAAGGGTGGTGAGTGCATTGTGGGTGACCTAGGTCTCAGGTGGTGATGGGTTCCTCAAACTGGGACTGGGTAGTCTAGAAACACTGGCAGATCTCAGATCAGAGAGCACGTGATCTCAGAACCTGTGCAATGTCAGGGGTTCTGTGAGCTTTCCATGTCCTGGGACATTTTCTCACTCACCCCTGTTGTGAATGTTCCTTCCTTCCTTCCCTGTACATGCCTGGGGGAGCCGTCCACCAATACCAGAGACTCTTCTCTCTCTTGCAGCCCAGAAAGAGACAGAATTGCAGCTTCCTGCGGGAGCTGCAGAGACAGTAACCAGAAACAGAGGCCGCCAGAAGAGGTAACTCATGGCCAGGGACATAGACCCCCAGCTTCCCGACACAACTCACTGCCAACTGACACCTCCTTGTCTTTCCAGATCCAACCCAGCTGCTGCCACCCAGGAAGAAATCCTATGTGAGATACAGAGGGTCCTGGGCAGGGGCATGGGGGGCGTCTGAAGTCTCAGCTTTGCAGGGGTGGTTAAGAGGTTCTGAGGTCTTTGCTATTTGGGTTCTGAACTTCACACTATGAACACAGGGATATCACCACACTCCCTGTTTCTCTGCCCCCCCCTTTGGACTAAGCAAGAAAGTAGAGATCTGAGACATCCCGAGACTCTGGTCATTCTGTTTTTTCTGCTATGACAGATGCTTCAGTGGAGAAAATGAAACCTGAGGATGGTGTCAAACTGGACAGTTTGGTGAGGTCCCTGTCCCCGTTTGCAGTGCTAAGAACTTAGGTCCTAGTTTAGTCCAGGCTGCCTTCTTTTTCCTCCCTCGCTTGGCCCTCAACATCATCCATAGCTGACGACTCCCTTCTGCAACTACCTGGCTCCTGTGTGTTATGGCCTCACTCTGCCCTAGGTTTTTGGAGTCATGGGTCTCACAGCTGCTGTCTGCTTTCTGACTCCTTGGCATCTGTCCTGTTGTCATCTGAGGGGGCAGCCCTGATGGAGAAGCCCACAGAAACAGCTAAGGGACCAGCATCTGAAGGCAGGAACCAAAGGAACTTGGGCAGACATATGGGTTTTAGTGTTATATACTGTTGTTTTGGAGGGGTGCCTTCACTTTTTCTCTGCACCACACACCTGCATGATGCTCCCAGAGGCCAGAAGAGAGTGTCAGATACCATAGAACTAGAGTTACAGATGAATGTAGGTCACCATGTGGGTTCTGGGAACCAAACCTGGGTCCTCTGCAATAGCAGTCAGTGCTCTTAACCACAGAGACATCTCTTCAGATCCCAGATAAGTGTTTTCAGGAAGATGGACTCTGTGGATACAGCCAAGACAGCAAGAAATATTCAGAGTGTCAGGATAAGAGGCCAAAACTGTAGGAGGGAAGCCCAGGAAGACCCCTCGGGAATGCTATCGCATAAAGGGGTCACTCTGGCCATGCTGTGGAAAACTGGCTGGAGAAAAGTCAGAGGGGAACAGGGGAACATTATCTGTACCTCACTACTCAGTTTGGACACTCAGTTTGGCCCTGTACTCCCCCTGCCTTCAGCACCCTGTAAGTCAAGCACGTACCTTCCTCTCACTCTCTCCCCCTCCAGGCTGCTGAATCCAAAGAGCCCCGAGATGTGGTCTATGCCCAGCTGTGCAGCAGGTCACTCAGACAGGGGACAGCTGGACCTCCTCCCTCCCAGGCAGGAGAAGCCCCAGAGGAGCCCACTGTATATGCTGCTCTGGCCGTCACTCGACCAAGTCCTGTTCCCAATAACAAGGAGCAATGACCCTCTGCCTGCCAGGAGGCCTACAAAACCTCCGAGGGATTCTGTGGACTTTTGGGAACCTGGCTGCATTTTAACTAATGTTATACCATTTGGAAATAAAGCAGATTTCTCTATAGTCAAGTGAAATGAGAAATGATACAGAAGGGAAGGCTTCACACTGAGTACTAATTTATGACATTACTTATCTATTGTGGGAATTACCAATACAGAGTAAGGTAAATATACAAGGGAATTTATTAGGGAAAAGCCTTACTTAGAGAGTGACCTAGCCATCCGGCCGGGCAGCAGTAAGTACAGCAAGCCAAAGATGAACGGAAGAAGGAGCACCGTGTTATTTGCCCTCACTCTTAAACCTTCCCTATGTCACCCTGACCATGTCCTCGCAGGCGTGGTCAGGCACACCTGCAGCCAGCCCCAGGCAGGCATGGCTACAGTGTCCCCTAGAATTCCCCTTTTAGTCTAAAAGAGGATTAAAACTTAACAGTGAAAAGTATCCAAAATTAACAATCATAAAGGTGAAATATAAGAAGATACAACAATCTGCTTATGTCACTTCCTAACTATCTATTTTAACTCAACCCTAAAGCCATCTGAAAGAAGTATCCAAGCCTGAACACCTCCTTCCAATCCCAACCAAACACAATAGGAAGCTATCCCTAACTAGGTACATACACTATCCTAAGTGACAGCAATGGGGGAAGGGGGCGTAGCGTCCTCCGAGTTATTTTTTGCTGAAATGGGATGATGATAGTCATGTGGGGTCCTGTAGGAAGAAAATGTTAGTATAGTGAAAGTCTTGAATGGATTGTATCCAGTCCATGTTAGATGGGATTCTCTTGATTGAAGATCTCACTTGAAATCCTCAACTTGATTGAAGTCAGTACCCGAAGCTCTGGCTTTGGTTTGGAGCAAGTTGGATCCAGTGCAGTCAAGGAGGTGTGGCCTATTTTCTTTCCGGGGTGTCCAGGGATTACTGGCAGACAGGTCTTTATTGGCTGTGAGACTCAAACTAAAAGTTAGCAGAGAAATGTTTGCTTGTGTATGTACACATACGAAGAAAGGCAACCATGGGAGCATAACAATTATGAGAGTGTGTACACCTTGAAAGAAAGAGCCAAGAAAAGACAAAGACAGTCCCCAAATTCTTTTCTTATTCTGTATTACATCAATTGGTTTCTTGATACAATACAGAAACTCTAAAGTTTAGTTAAACAACGTGCTTGGATTTTAGAGGAATAAAGCCAAATACACCTCCAAAGCCAGCATTGGTTTAATTGAACAGGACTAGAAAATAAAGAGAAATAGAGTTATCTGAGAGATAGCTTAAAATTTACTGTATGGCACGTTCCTTTTGTTTGATGGTTATAGCTACCTTCTCTTCTTAAGCATCTACCCATGCAGTGTCCTTTGACTTATGGAGATGAGTTTTCCTGTGAAGATAAAGGCAAAATACTTCCCTTTCCTTTGGGAGGTTTCTATTTAGTTTTTGAGACATACCTTAGTAGAATACCTGTCATTTGTCATTGTTGAGAGGTTTTTCTTTTTTAACTCAAATCTTGATCAACTTTGATGGTATCCAAAGTTTTTCTTCTCCTGTGGAAATAAATGTAAAACCCCTACCCCATCATAACACATGTCCTGGTTTCCATACAGAGGTTAGTACATCTTTGAAGTATCCCAGCTGATTCAGTTCAGCAGTTTTTTTTCTGTAATCCAGGATCTTTCTGCAGCTGTTTGTCCTTTCTCATTGGCATTAAGAAAGTTTAGTGTTAATAAAGCATTATGTAACCTATGTTTTGGGGGTTTAGTCTTCCCAGCCTGTCTATGGAGCATCTCCTTAAGTGTTCTATTAGAGCTCTCAACCACTGCTTGTCCCTTAGGATTGTGTGGTATATGATGAAATGCTTTATGTTATAATATTTGAAAAACTGTTCCAATTTTGTTGAGACAAATGCTGGAGCATTGTCAGTTTTTATTTGTGCAGGTATACCCATAACTGCCATCACCTCTAGCAGGTGTGTAATAACAGAATCAGCTTTTACAGAGTTAAGAGCAGTAGCCCATTGGAACCCTGAGAATGTGTCTATGGTATGATGCACATATTTCAAATTTCCAAACTCTGCAAAGTGAAAGACATCCATCTGCCAAATCTCATTTCTCTGAATACCCTTAGGATTACAACCTGCTGGCAATGGAGTTTGATTATAAAAGGAACAAGTAGGACAGTTTTTCAATATCTCCTTGGCTTTTAAACCTTTGCTATTTACATGATGTTTCTTATGAAATTCTGAGGCTTCTAGCACAGTTCCTGTTGATAAATGATCCATCTCGTCATTGCCTTGTGCTAGTGGGCCAGGCAGACCCTTATGGGATCTAATATGTGTAATGTATAGAGGATTACTTCTGTTTCTGATTGTTTCCTGTAATTGTATAAACAGTGAAGTTAATTCTGTATTATCAGGAACGAATTCTACAGTCTCAATATGTAACACGACTCTCTCTGCATATTGAGAATCAGTAAGACGTTCTGTAAAATCCGTGAGTACCATGAGGATTGCATATAATTCTGCCTTCTGTACAGATGTATACAGACTTTGAACTACTTTAATTACCTCACCTGCTTTATAACCTGCCTTACCTGATTTGTTGGCATCAGTGTAGAAGGTAGGAATTCCAGAAATGGGAGTTTGTCTTAGAAAACAAGGAAGAATCTAGACTGTCTTTTTATGAATTTAATTCTGTCAGTTTTGGGATACTTGTTGCTAATTGTTCTCAAAATTCAGTAAGAGCTATTTGCCAATATTCATTATCCTTCCACAAGGAGGAAATTTCCTCATTAATTAAAGGCACTGTAATATCTGCTGGATCTTTTCCAGTCAGTTGACAGAGTCTTAATTTGCCCTTCAGAATCAAATCAGAAAACTTTTCTATATATGTCTTTCGCTTTTTATTCTGTTTATGTGGCAGAAATATACAGTCCAATATGGTGTCTTCCCTCTGCATCAGAATGCCAGAAGGGTATTCTCTGGATGGTAAGATAATCAGAATACAGTCTAAATCAAGATTTATCCGATCAACATACACATCCAATATTCTGTTTTCTACTCATTGTAATTCTTTTTCTGCCTCAATGGATAATATCCGTGGACTGTTTAGGTCCTTATCACCTTTAAGGGCCATTTTTAAATGCTTTAAGTCATGTCCTTCTACATCAATAATCGTTTGTAATTGAGAAATTTCCCCTAGCAGCTTCTGAAGACTATTAAGAGTTTGATAACTATCTCTCCTAATTTGTACCTTCTGTGGCCTGATTCTTCCTCTATATGTCCAGCATCTAGCTGTTCCTGTACTAACTTTTCTAAAGCATCTAGTCTCTCAGAGGTCATAGGATATTGTCCTACCTAAACAGGTTCATCTGTAAGCCATTTCAATGGCAGGGTCTTGGGCTCCTCTGAAGGTCCATCTTTTGTATCTAGTTTCTGTACAGCCTGGATGGTTGGTAACCACTTTCCATAGCATCTTACCAGATCTTTTCTACTATCTAAAGATTGTACATAATTTGTATCCAACACTGGAGGAATATTAATCTGAGTATTCCATTGCTGTAAGAGATCACAACCCCAGAGATTTATAGTTATATCTGCCACATACGGTTTCATTCTCCCTTTCTGTCCTTCTGGTCCAATGCAGACCACCAACTGAACATTCTGTCGAACTCTAGATAGAGTTGCAATTCCTAAAAATTGTGCATTCACCTCTCTAAGAGGGCATCTCTGAGGCCAGGATTTTTGTGTAATAATAGTCACATCAGCTCCCGTGTCCAGAATCTCGTTAAAAACCTTATTATTAATCCTTACCTTCAAATGGGAACTTTTATCCTTGACTGAGGTCTGCAAAATATGTGTTTCTTGTCTTGTCCAGTCACATTTGATTCTTCATCACTAGCCAAACTACCATCTAGAGCAGCATTACTTTTCACAATAGGCAAAGAACTATCTATTCATCCTGTGAGAGATTGTCTTCCACTGCTACTGGGAATGACTGGACCTTTCTCAATGTGGGGGCTTTCTTGAGTCCCCCCTCAGAGTTTCCCCACCTTAACAGGTTCCCTTGTATGTCTCTCGTCGATCTACATTCATTGGTCCAGTGTCTGCCCTTACCACATCTTCTAAACAATCCAGAAGGCAGTGGCCTTCTGTATGAAGCATTGTTAGAATTCGTTTGTCTACAATTTCTCTTGATATGTCCAATTCTACCACAGCTGAAACATCTAGGTTCCTGGTGCCTTCGTGGTCTCCTGGGGAAGGCTCTTCCTACCCAAGGTTCTGGTTCATAGTGGTGATAAACTCTGGCCTCTTGATACCTACGTTGACCTCTGTAAGGTGCTTCTCCTTCCCAAGGCCTTGTGTTGTCACCTCTAGAACATTTAATCTCCTGTTGCCTTTTTAAACCTTTCAAGATGACTTGTCCTACCCAAGATCCAGTGTCTTGCACATGATAGTCAATGTTGGCTGTATACAAAACCCATTCTTGTAGCTGAGCTGAGCTGATCTTTAAAGGCAAAAGTATTCTTTTGCATATTGGGTTTGTATTTTCATAAGCTATTACATATGTAATTGATTGTCTTGTTTCTGGATCTGTTACCTGTAATTCTACTGCCCTAGTTAACCTTTGTAAGAAGTCCTGGAACAGTTTTGTAGGTCCCTGTTCGATTCTGGTATAAGCTTTTAGTTGTTCTCCTGGCTCACGAACCTTATTCCAGGTGTTTAATGCTGCTTTCATGCATAGGGATAATATATGGGCTATATGAGCAGGGCTACAGGAGGCCAATACAGATGTTATGGTGCACACAACCTCTCCTTTGATTGTTAGCTTTCAGTGATACCCTGGACATCATGATCACAGGTGAGGAACTAAATAGATTCAATATGGGACCTAACTTCTGCATGAGCTCTCACGGGGGACCTAAGAAATTATTGCAGGGATGAGAAACAGGGATCTTATTCAGGAACAGATGCAGAGATAGGGGAACCTTTTAAGGATTCGGGCAGCAAAAATAAACAGAGTTCCAGGTGCTCAGACCTGACTTTTGTGAAGTCTCAGCTCAGAACTTTGAAGGCAGGCTCTCATTATCTCTGTCCTCTTCGGGACAGCTTCCTGCCAGTCCTTCCCTCTCAGTGAAGCCAAACTCAACATTAGAGTCTGGAGACAACGTGATCTTACTGTGTCAGTCAACATACAGAGCTGACACTTCCGTTCTGTAAAGGAGAAAGCAGCACACAACCACAGAGAATAAAATCAAAGGTACAAGATAGAGAGTTCCAGGCAGAATTCTCCATGATTGCTGTGACCTCTGCCCTCTCAGGGACCTACGGGTGCTACAGTTCTCAAGACTCATCTCCCTACCTGTTGTCACATGTTGGTGCCCCTGTGGGGCTCTCTGTCCTAGGTGAAGAGACCTTGAACACCCTGAGTGTCTTAAAATCCAAACCCTAGGAGTGCTTGATTTAGTTGGTATTAAGGAGTAAATACAAAGGTTTAGTATGAAGGCAGTATCTCTGACAAAAATGAGGATGCCGGCAGATTCCCTCAAGTAATGTCCACTCCATCTTCTACTGCAACAAAGTTTTGAGAAGATAGCCTGCGAAAAAAGAGGGGCAGGTGTTTACAGGGCACATGTAGAAAAGTGAGCAGATAAGGGTACTGAGTTAGCATCTAACCCTCACCCAATCTTATTCTGTTTCCTAGGACCCATTAAAGCCTCCAGTCCACACCAACAGCTGGTAAGTATTAGAAACCTAAGTGCATGGAGTAGGCTCCATACCCAGGATGCCTGCTGGCTCTTAGCACATCAAAGTCTTCATTGCATTGTCATCGCAGCTTGGGAGTGTGGGAGGCAAACAGAGATCCCAAGAGAGACCCCAGAAACCCAAGTTTTAGTTGTCACTACAAAAGGTGACATCCAGTAAGGGACTAAAAGTCTCAGAATGCAAACTGGACCAGGTGGGTGAAGAGGAGAGCAGGGATCCCAGACAGTCACCTCCTCATTCTGACACTAAGATCCTGAGAACAACCCTCTCAGCTGCACGCTGTAAGGTCCCAGAAGGTTGTGGAAAGACACGTTGGAATATGGAGCCCTGGTAGGCAATATCTAATCGTGGGCTTGATACAGCTACTTCAGGAGATGCTGACCTGGACAAGTCCTTCTGTTTCTGGACTGCTGCTTCTCTAGATATAAAATGGAGAGATTGGGCCCACACCTTTACGTTTCTTTCAGTGTTCACCTTAACTGTGACTTCTCCTAACAGAAGAATCCTCCAGGACCTGACTCTGGGGTATTTCTGTCACACAGTTGCAGTGACTAATGCAAGCCTAAGACACAGGGCCATGACAGGGCTTTCAGACTACTTCTCTCTAGATCACTTGGCATAGTTTTGGAATTCACCATGAGTTCTGTGACCTCCACTCTCAGGGTCTCCTACAGGTGTTATGGATACCACAACTCACCTCTATGCCTGTTATGTGCCAATACACTTGTGAAACTTGTGGTCTCAGGGTAGGTGATCCGGATACTTGTGAGCTAAACTAGTATTTCAGATTTCTCCTTCTACAACAATAATCTGATAGGTTTGGGTTATAAATGATGCACAGGGTCAGCCAGATGGCTATTCACCCTCATGATGGTGGAAGACAGCAGAGGTATTTCCAGGAATGCTCACTACAGACCACATTAATGGAACCCAGAATGTTTCAGGAAGCCTGAAAGAGCATCCTGAAGAGGCCACAGACAGATATAAGCTACTAAGTAGGAAGAATCCCCAATGACAACCTCTACTCATCACCCTACACATTAGCAGTGCATATCCAGAAACTAGACAGGTACCCATTGAATCTCTGCCTTTGAGTGTAAAAAGGCCCTTCAGCCCTCAATTATCAGATAAGCACCAAGGGGTGAATGGATCCTACACACAGCCAATGTTGAGTCTTCTGATTCTAAAACTGAGGCTTTGGTAGAAATGATTTCCAAAGGTATAAAGAGACATCAGAATTCTAAATGATTTAATTGTGGTAGAATAGGTCATCTGAAAATAAATTGTAGACATAACATTCCTAGAAATAATGATGCTTCTGGCAAAGAGCCAAAAAGAAAGTCCCAACATTCTGGACTGTGTAGGAGATGCAGCAATTTGAGCAATGAGTTTAGATCAACAAGAAAAAGCAAGGCAACACTTTACCACCGGGAAACTCCTTGGGAGGCCTCACACGGGTTCCATGTCTTTTTTTAAAAGAGGCCAGGACTGTGTGTTGGACCTCAAAGACAATTTCCTAACATAAAGTATTATAGTGGAGGCATAATTAATTTGTTTCAAAGACATCTGCTTATTGTATGGAATTATTACCCTGATTAGTATTCTTTTTATTTAAATTAGAAACCAACCTCCCATGCTCCCCACCAACCCCCAATCCACTCCCCAGGATGTGTGAGATCTTCCATGGTGGATCATCTAAGACTGTCAAATCATTTGGAACAGGCCCTAGGCTCTCCCAGTGTGTCTAGGAGGAGAGAGTATCCCTCTGTTTGGAATGGGCCCCTAAGGTCCATTTGTACACTAAGGATAAATACTGATCAATTACCAGAGGCCCCATACACTGCCCAGGCTTACTAACTGACACCCACAATCAGGACAGGCCCCATGTCTCAGGTGATCCAGGCATTCCCAGTCACTGTGAAAGACCATCCTGTCCTGGTCCTTGACTCAGTGTATCCATGGCCTAGTGTTTCCAGGGGAGGAGGGAACCTTGCTGGGATAGGTCCAAATCCTGCTCTCTTCTCCTTTTTTCAAAACAGATCCATATTGGTAGTTCAGCTCTACCAGACATAATTCATTATGTGAACCTGAGCATAACAATAGTCATACTAAGCAAAGTAAAATCCAGTAGTCTCGATCCAAACCTATTGTTTATGAAGTCTTCAACATTTCACTTCAGGCTGAAATAGAGGACCTGAGACTGTGTGGGTTCAGCTTCCTTTTGTGAGGTTTCAGCTAAAAATATCTGCTGCCTCCCCTTGGTGTGCTCATCTGAACTTAGAAAATTTTGGAGTAAGACCATAAGAGACTGAATCACTGACCCTTGAATCTCCTTAAAAAATGGACAATTATGGCACTCTCTCCTCAGAGTATAGCCTGGTTTGTCCCCACATAAATTCTTTGTAAAGATGACAAATGTAAGGGAGTGTCACATATGTCAGTCTTGGATCTAGGCTGAGTGACAGCCAGCCATGCTATCAGGAGACTGTTAGCTGAAAGCCCACTGGCTTAGCATCTGCTCTCTTTCATGAATCTCTATTTCTCTCACACACACTCAAGCTGTTTCTCTCTCTCTCTCTCTCTCTCTCTCTCTCTCTCTCTCTGTGTGTGTGTGTGTGTGTGTGTGTATGAGAGAGAGAAGAGAGAGAGAGAGAGAGAGAGAGAGACTTCACACCTTATTTTAAGAGCCAGGACTACAGAACCTTGTGCATGTCAATCCCCACACTTTGGTCCTGCATTTCCCACATGATATGTGAAATAAAAGAGATGGAGGGCAATCTGTACGTGAATGATGTGCTCCTGCCTGAACTAGACATAGAGGACATAGAGAAATTTCTTGATTGGAAGTTGGAGAAGCATCAGAGAAAATTTAGCAGCAAGATGCAGGTTCTCAAGATTAGAAGAAACCATTTCTTATTTCAGGAAAACTATAAAGTAGTTTCTTATTAACCACCCCTCCGTGGTCCCTAGGCATTCAGAACATTTCAGGAGAAGGCTCAGATCATAGGAGGAGTGGGAGGTCAAAGTGGGAGAAGAGAACAAACACTCATCAAAAACTCACTGAGGAAATCATCCTAGACTGAGCACCTGAATCTACACAAACTCTGCCGACCTGACCAGACACACCAAACATTACTATTGGATATTTATCTATTTGGTGCAAATTGGTCCCTGCTACCATCAGCTTGCCGTAAGCATTAACTCCCTAGAGAATCAACAAGTCAAATATTCCTTTGCCTAATCATTTCCCTTATTTAAAGAGCAAAGCATAGATCATATCCATTGCACAAGAGTGAGATAGAGTCACAACACTCTGTGAGAGTTTCACTTCTCTGATTCATTGCTGGTCTTCCTTGTTGAATAAGCTCTCCAAAGAGTTATTTCCCCTCTGATATGGATGAGAACCTACCCATCTTCAATGCAGACATAACACTAGGTTCACTTGACTTCCACTGTCAGAGAGACTTAACTCTCCCTACTCTTAAGCTCCCTCATGTGTAGAAACCTACTGCTAATTTCTTACTCATAATTGGTACCTTTGCAAATGTGATTCTTCAGTCACAGGAAGGAACCAGTTGGTGAAACCAGTCACTGTATGACTTGGTACTAAGTCAATGTGACATGCTCCATAACTATGATCACTGCATGGTTATTAGAAGGAATGAGAAATTCTTGCACTAAACAGAGGTCTGGGAAAAGGGGCTTGGCTCCACCTGAACTGTAGTCATGAGCTCAGTGTGGCTCTGCTGCTTTACAACCCTGTGAAACGTCAGACTGCATCTTCACAAAAGCATCTTGAAGACCAGGAAGATGACTAGTTGTCATAAGAAGCTAACTTCTGTCTCAATGGAGAGGATGAAGAAATGAAGGACTCACATGCAGAGGATCAGAGAGAGAAGGAGCAACCAGTTCTGCTGCACAGAGAATACTTGAGGCCCATGAGATCAGGGAAGGATACTCTCGGTACAGAATAGGTTCTGATTGTGAATATGTGAGCAGGTGCCTTTGTCTTCACCTGCATCAGAACAAGTCACAGTGACACAGCACTGAGTCCCTGGCCTCAGGACACTTTATTTCCACTTCTCACATCAGCACAAGTTAGAATGGGACACTTTATAGCCACATGCTGAACATGTGCAATAAGAAACAAACACTCAACTCTTCTTTCTGAATACATTTTATTTATTTTGCACACCAACCACAAACCCCCTCCATCCTCTTCCATTCCCTCCCCATCTCCTTTCTACCCCATCTACTCTTCCTCCATCTCCACTCAGAAGGCCTCTCATTGGAGTCAAGAAAGTATGGTATACTAAGTTGAGACAGGACCAAGCTCAACCCCCTTGCATCAAGCCTGGGAAAGCTATCACACCATAGTGAGGAGGATCCAAAGAGACAGCTCATGTATCAGGGACAGGTCATGGCACCACTGCAAAGGGCCCCACAAACAGACCAAGTCATACAAGTGTCACCCAGATGCAGAGGGTCAGTGCTATGCCAGCTCCCTAGCTGTTGGTGCAGAGTCCATGAGCTCCCACAAGCTCAGGTCCGCTGTGTCTGTTGGTTTCCCATCGTGATCTTGACACCTTTGCTCATATAATTCCTCCTCCCTCTCTTCAGCTGGACACCTAGAGCTCAGCCCAATGCTTAGCTGTGGATCTCTGCATCTGCGTCCATCAATTGATGGATTAAGGTTCTAAGTTGACAATTAGAGTAGTTGCCACTCTGATTACACTTCAGGGCCAGTTCTTAACTATTGCTAGCTAGGAATCTTTTTTTCAGTTTTTTTTATTTGAATTAGAAACAAGATTGATTTACATGACAAACCCAGTTCCCTTCTCCCTCCCGTCCTCCCCTACCACCCCCCCCACTAAGCCCTACCTATCACATGCCCTTTCTTCTAATCTACACCTGACTCAACCTTTCTGCTCCCTCATGACCTCTGCATCCTTCCTCTTCTTCCCTTCTCATTCTCATAGCTCTATCCCCCCTCCCACCGTGCTCTCAATTTGCTAGCTAGGAGTCTTAGATGGGGTCTTTATGGTGGGTTCCAGGGTGTTTCCCTGACAGCAGGTTTCTCCAAAACACAATAATAGAATCCTGTATCAAGATCTCTCTTTCATACTTCCCTCCTCATCCTAACCCAACTCAACCATCCAGGAACTTCATGATCCCATACCCACCCCTCCCTTCTATCTTCACCCCAATTTCCCCAGGAGATGTCATCTGTTTCCTTTTTCCAGGAAGATCCATGCATCCCTCTTAGGATCCTCCTCGTATTGTACCTTCTGTGGAATTAGGAATAGTAGCCTAGTTATCTTTGCTTTACATCTAATATTCACTTAAGAGTGAATACAAACCATGTTTGTCATCTGAGTCTGAGTTACCTCAGTCAGGATGGTCTTTTCGGGTTCCATCTATTTGCCCACAAAATTTCATGAGGTCATCTTTTTTTACTGCTGCATAGTACTCCATTTTGTAAATTACCATAGTTTGTTCATCTGCTCTTTAGTTGAGGGGCATCTAGGTTGTTTCCAGGTTCTGGCTATTACAAATAATGCTAACAGCATTTTTTAGAAAATATTCTTGTGGTATGATTGAGCAGCCTTTGGGTGAATGCCCAAGAGTGGTCTCACTGAGTCTTGAGGTAGATTGATTGCCAATTAGAAACCGCCGTACTGATTTCAAAAGTGGCTGTGCAAGTTCCCACTCCCACCAGCAGTAGAGGAGTGTTTCCCTAACCCCACATCCTGTCTACCATAAGTTGCCATCAGTATTTTGATCTTAGCCATTCTGACAGTTGTAAGATGGCATCTCAGAGTCGTTTTGGCCATTTGAGATACTTCTGTTAAAAATACATCAACTCTCTGTCAGACGTGGAATTGGTGAAGATCTTTTCCCATTCTGTGGGCTGATGTTTTCACTTATTGACTGTGTTCTTTGCCTTACAGAAGCTTTTCAGTTTCAGGAGGTCCCATTTATTGACTGTTGCTTCCAGCTACTTCCTGCTTTCTATTCTCTCAGGTTCAATAAAGCTGGATTTACGTTGAGGTCCTTGATGCACTTGTATTTGAGTTTTGTGCAGGGTGATAGATCTTTTTGCAGTCTTCTGCATGTTAATATCCACTTGTGCCATGATTGTCACTTTAAGAGTTTTTCCTTTACAAATTGTACCATTTTGGCTTCTTTGGCAAAAAGCAAGTGTTCTTCAGTGTGTGGATTGATATCAGAGTCTTTGATTCGATTCCATTGATCCACCCATCTGTTTTTATGCTAATACCAAGCTGAAAGAGCCGTTTTTACTCACAAGGCTATATCCCGATACACATTGCTTCTTGGTTTAATTTGTCCATGCAGTGTCCCCGGCACTGGTGAACTGATCTCACGAAATGAGACTGTTTAATTGCTGTGTGATCATAGGCTCGTAGCAGTTCTCCTCAGCAGAACACAGCCTGCATAGATATTCAACAAGCTCAATCTTTTAACAGGAAATTAACATGGTTGCAAGAGTCCTTCCCATGAGGGTCCAGTCCCTGCTCTAAATGATATGATAGACTTTGAAGATCCCCGTGGAATGCCTAGCCCTCCTTGGGGAGAAGATAGGGGATGGGATAGAAGGTGGGGGTACGAGTAGGAGGGGAGGGAGAGAGAACTGGGATTGACATGTAAAAGAAGCTTGTTTCTGAAAAAAAAAAGAAGAAGCTTGTTTCTAAAAAAAATGAGGAAGAAGAAGAAGCTTGTTTCTAATTTAAAATTGGTGTACTTACCATTGTAAAACTAAAAATAATTAATTTAAAAAAGATCACAGAAAGACCATAGACATGTTTAAAAAAATAAACCAAGTGCCTCCTTGTTATCACCTTGTCAGTAATAAAGGCTATATGTAAAAGTTTGGGGAAAGAAGAGTCCTTCCCAAGTTCCCTGTGACTCTGTCCTTGACACAGGCCTCTCAGGAAAGTCCCTGCCTACTCGTTCATACAAAACTCACGGGGATCACTCACAGTTGTAGGCAATCATGGGTGAAGCATGTTGCCACAATAACAGGTCCAATTCAGGGTTCAGCCGTGACAGCTCAGAACTTACGGAGAATGAAAAAGAAGATGTCTGGGAGAAAAAGGAAGAAGATACTGATTCAATGCAATGGTGGATCTGTGGACAAACCATAACAGAGTCTTCATCAGGAACCCATGTCAAGTCCAAAACTAAGCTCTGTTAACTTGTGCTCAGCATCATGTTTTTCCAACAAAGATGGATCTGCCTAAGTACACCTTGGAGCTGGAAATCTTCAGTAGCTTACAACAGTTTATTAGCCTAATTTACTTGATAAAATAATTCCATGAAAATTGTATGAAGGGAAACTGGAGTGTTGGCAGTGATAGAAGGTTAGTTGCATCACTAGAAAAATAAAATCCACCATTTTCATTCTGAACTGACAATCTCCTAGATGGATACTGTTGACACCTTACTCCACTGGACTGTAGTTCCTCCCCTGTGTCTTCATCATGAGGCTTCTTGAATCCAATCTTACACTATCCTCTCTAATTCTCAAGTCTAAAAATCTCCTTCGAAATTCTTCACTGCTTGTCATTGTCCATTTTACATGCACTAACCTGTAAGATATTAAAACCTCTGAAGGTTCTTGTTAATTATAAAAGTTAGTAATAGAAAATACATTGCAAAAATCTTCCTTCATGAAATTTCACCTTCACATGGCACACCAATGACATAAAGATAATCTCAATGTTTCACTGTGAGACAGTGATCAGGACAGCTCAACTGTTTCAGGAAAGAGGCTCAGCCCTCACTGACCTCATGGAGATATACATATGTGTGTGTAGAGACTTTTCCTTACATCAAGGAACAGAACCAACTTGGCTCCTGTCTCCCAAATTAAAATAAAATCCCAAAGACAGTGAGACTATAATCATTGCTCAGAATCGACAGCTCAATGCCTAATTCTAGGCTGTTGTGAGGCCTGGACTGTGCCCCTTGAAATATATACCTTTTAGAGTATTATTAATATCACAAGGGCCTTACATAATTGCTGAGAAAAGCACTGCATATTTGCTAAATTTACATCATTTTAATAATATACTAAGGGCACACTATATTTTCTGTTTTCTTGGGTCCCTAGAAAAGTTATTTGTCTTGGTTTCCAAAGGGAACTCAGGCCCACTATTGGGAGGATGGCTTGCTCTGTGACAAACAGCTATAACTAAGGAAGCTAATGTTGATGATACAACTTAGAACCAGTGTGATGTGACATTCTGTTGTAACATCTTAAATTATTTCTTGTTGCCCAATAAAGCTTTGAAATATTTGCTGAACATATTTGGTATTTGACTCTCTCCTATCAAACAAGATGCCTGCAGGGACAACTTTCAATGAGGCACCGATATTTGAAAGTCAAAATTTGAAAATTGTCCAGACAATATAGAGTCCACTTGTGATGGGTCATCTTGGTTAATGATTTGTCTGGGTCTAAAATAGAATAAGGAAAAAACTATATGGGCATATCTATTAAGGATATGCTTGAGCAGATTTTTTTAAACACTCTGTTTCATGCTATGTATATGGTGTATCACCTCAATGAATGTCTACCCTGGTATCTGTAGAGGTCAGACTTGGACATCTGATTTACTGGAATTGTTGTTATGGATGATACATAAAATGGGTTTGGAAACAAAACACTATCCTCAGGAAGATCAGCCAAAGCACTTAAACTTTGAGGCAACTCTCCAGCTCTTGGTATGGTTTTTGCACTGTGAGGATATGCTGTGTCAGAGAAAACCTCCTATGGAAGATGTATAAAATGGTGGTTCTGAGGAAACCTGAGGCAGTGAGTGTGTTTGGAGAATGTCCTAGGACTCTTACTCTGATTTCAACAAAAGCAATGCTGCAACCAAATCATTCAGCCTGGTCCATACTCTCTGATACTCTGTGTGGAATCCATGAACCTCTGCCATCTGGGCACTCTGGAGGTCACAGTTGTACACTCTTTAGAGAAGGAAATTCAATGCTTTGGGGAAAGACAAGGTAAACATTTTTTTCCATGAGAGATTATTGCACAGGTCTATATCAGTGTTTCCATCATAAAAGTACTGTCTCCTCAGAGCGCAGTAACAACTGTATCTTGTGATGACAAAGTAAAGGACACTCAGTGTCCTTCCTGTGTCACCAACCTTGCCCTCAGGAGAGAAAGGGTCCTGTTCTCAGGAGTCACCATCACGGTCCAGCCCTGGGTGTTGCTGTCTCTTTCTACAACTCTACAGTAATCTATGCCTGTCAGCCATGTCCAGACAATTGGTGACCTGGGAGGGACCATGACCCTCCAGTGTTGGTCACAGTAGAGTCTTGTAAGCTTTATTCTGTCGAAGAAAGGAGAACACATCATGAGTGTTCTCACACCCTGAATTAACACCAAAAACATAGACACAGCTTGTTCTGAGATGTTTCACTTCCTGCAAGAATAAAATCACAGGTGTGGTCAATGTCCAGTAACACTCTGCAGCTGCCGGTCAAAGGGGAGAATTAAAAGGTGAGAATTCCCAAACATGAAGCAATTATTTCAAGTCTTGAATGCCTTTCCAATAGCTGTGTACTGAGAGAGCCACAGATGGAAAGTTACTCATTGAGCTGAGCTTTCCTTTGACAGAGTGTGAGCTAAGTGGAGACCTGTATCAGAGGATGGAGAGGGCTGATGTCGGATAAGAATGAACCCACTGCCCATCTTCACAGGAGGGTTGCCAAAACGGAATTCATCAATATTGGCCTAGAAATTATCTGTCCTAGAACTTTTGGGAAACTGACAGTCCCATGCCAGTTATTCCATCTGTCTTTTTTTTCCATCCTTAGATTCCCAAGGTATGCTCTTGACTGAAGGTTAGACTGGGTTCTAGTGTGAGGTCTCCTTGGTCTCTGTAAGCAGCTGTTTGGGGAGGCAGTAACATGGCATTGTGCACACAGCTCTCTCTGTGTCTGTCCCCAGTGAACTGCTAACATTCTGTCATAGAAGGCAAGCCCAGATGGTATTGCAGGAAGTCTGTGCATGACACAGACTTATCCAGAAGGATAAGACCACAGTAAGTGTTGGAGGCCTGGAAAGAGAAGGTTTGAACAGCAGAGGGATGGGAGTGGCCAGGTGATAAAAGACACAGATACACAAGTCCTCAGAGGCAGGCCAATGTGAGATTTCAACTAAGAAAAATGTCGGACTCAATTTGAACTCCCTTCTTTCTCTCACACAGCTCTCCATAAAGACTTCTCAGTCAGTGCAGCCAGGCCTGATGGATTCCTCAGGACAGCACAGGGCCCTGCTCATTTCATCATGAAGCTTGGTGGAAAATTCCTCTCATCCAGGGATAGAATAAGAATCCTGAACTATGTATTATCAGGAAACAAATACATCATAGCATGTGGATGGAATGATAGACCCGATCAACATAGACCTGAGTGCAGAATTCAAGGTTAGATTATATATGTCACCCTTCAAGCTTATTTATTGTTTGAGTGTGCAAGTGTGGTAGAGTGTGAGGGTGTAGGTGCCAACCAGAGGGAAATATCTGATGGGAAATATGTTACCTCAAATGGAAAAGGATTTAATCAAAAGTAGGTAATAAAGATCTGAATATACTTGAAAAAGAAGAGGAAATCACTCACTCACTCCTGAAAACAGAAACACACTAGACACGGAGTGACTGCGTCAGGCGTCACACAGACATAGATCCTACACTCAAGATTCAGCTCCTCAGGTTCTGCCCAATACTGAGGTGGATCCAAGACAGAGACTCCCCTTCATTCCACCATGAGCTGTTTGTGAAAAGCAACAGTAGCCGTCCTCTGCTGGGCGAATACTAATGGACACACAGGGTTAAAGGACTAACACAGCAGGACGGGAGAGATGGCTCAGATGTGAAGATCACTGGCTGCTTTTCCAGAGGTCCTGAGTTCAATCACCAGCCACAGCATTGTGGCTCACAACCATCTGTAATGTGATTTGGTGCCTTATTCTGGCCTGCGGGCAGAATACTGGATACACAATAAATAAATAAATCTTAAAAGAAAAAAAAAAAGAACTAACACAGCAGAGTCCGTCAGGCTTTGTGGTCAGCCATTGTGGTGACTTAGAGTGCCATAGGTCGAGGCCATGGGACAAGCTTGGAGAAGAATCATGACCCTACATCCTGGATGGTTCTTACCCACCAGCAAATGTGGTGCCTCATCTGGAACTCTGCATCTAATCCACCTATGCCAGAGGACACTGATGAGATGCCATGTATGACTCTCAGTCATCTGAAGCAAGTTCATCACATGGAACTCACCCAACCATGTCAAATGTAGGTGTTCAGTTTTGCACTGTTGCGAGAAAAAAACAAAACAAAACAACAACAAAAACCAGAGTCACTCCAGAGTGAATTTTGGCTTTTGCAACAGCAGGCAAACCAGTCTGTAGTTAATTTAATTTGCTTCACAAAAGTCATTTTATTGTTATACATTTTACACCCTATTTAGTCAATTTCACATACCAAATCCTCATATCTGAATCTCCCCAAAGAAGACAAATTGCAAAGCAATTCTAAGTCACAGGACTTCACACTTTTCTGAGTTTTCCCAACAAAGTTTTGCATAGGTTTCAACACTTCAGGGAGAATTAAGACAAGATATACATACTTCAAATAGAGGATGTTCAAAATAAAATGTAGCAATCACTAGAGGCAGCTCAAACCCCAAGTGCAAACACAAGCCAGCAACAATACTCATTGGTAACTTCCCCTCCACAACCAGGAGGGGGCAGCACATGTTCCCACTGACAGTGGCGCTCGTGGGAGGTTGATGTGAATTAGCTCAGAGCACTCAAAGCAACCCTGACTGGTTCAAATGAAATTCCCATCACTGATACTGAGGACAAAGAGCTGCTCATGATTTCACAATGAAAGAGACACTATAGCCATGGGACACACTGGCCATGACAATTCACAACGGAGCAAAACACAGAAGAGTTGGGATAGGAATATCCCCTTAGAAATGGATATGATGAAATACTTGGGACATATCCACAGTCAGGGAGCTCTATAGTAAATATATTCTCATTATTTCTTTGAAGTTAATTACATGCATAAAATGTATGTATCACGGTCAGGACATACTCCATGGAACTTTTTATTTCCTTTTATGAAAGAGGGCCTGATATAGCCAAGAATTTATGAGG
>NW_023277098.1:0-31152 GCF_003668045.3 Cricetulus griseus
ATCAATAGAAGGGAATTATTCCCCAATGCAGTACCTCCAAATATGAAAATATTTTCTAGAAAAGTTCTTCATTATAAATACACTGCATACAGATTTTTCCATTCATTCATGGGTAGAAATCAAACAATTTTATCCAGAATTTAGCTAGTCATCATGGTAACATATGATACCCTGAAACAAAAGGGGACATTCTCTAGGTAACTTTACAAACATATTGTATTCTAGACTGTAGACACATGAGTATCTATTTAAAAGCTCTATTAACGAATCAAGAAGAGGAGACTGGAGAGATGGCTCAGCCATTAAGAGAACTGACTATTCTTCCAGAGGTTCTGAGTTCAATTCCCAGCAACCTCATGGTAGCTCACAAACACTCTAAATTAATAAATAAATAAAACCTTAAAGAAAAAAAATACTTAAACAAGAAGAAATGTGATTTTCTTTTTCCCTTAATTCAATTTTTCTTACTTGTTTTGCTTCAGTGTTTTGCACTTGTCAGTAATTACTGGCATACAGGGCTGCCAATATATATTCTTAAGAAAGTTATGTTGAAAGGATAGTTGGAAATTTGTAGCCCGAATTCAAATACATATATACAGGAACTTCAGAAATTACTGCAGCAAAATAAGACTGTTCTGTGCCAAGCACACTAAAATTAATTTCTTAATTATGCTGCACAACATTTTGGGTCTAATCATTCATGCACTGCCTGACAGTCTCCAGTATGTTAATGCTGACTAATTTGTCTCTGGTCATATTAGCATTTCTATGAATTCCAAATGAGGGTCAGTCGGTTTTTGGTAAATATAATGATGATATGATCTATAATAATAAGAAGAAGCCTTGCATGCACTGCCCTTCTTGGATTTCATACCATTTGACCTATCCCCTGCACAATACCATGCAGACTGCCCATGAATTTCTTAAGCCACATAACTCAGGCTGTGCCCTTGGGCTTTAGTGTGTTCCCTTTGCTTGTTTTTTTTTTAGTCATCTTGAGTCTGTAAAGGTTGTTGATTCTGCTTTGATAAGTAATTCAGTTGCTTGTCAAGGAAGGCCACTAATTTGAACAAATTATCATGATTTTCCCGAAGTACTTTCATCTGGCAATTAAGTTACATGTGTGAAAAAACATGAATCAAAAATTACTCAAAAAATACTTTGATATATTCCAAAATACTACAGAATTCCTGTCAATAGATTGTTTTTGCCAAGAAATGCATAAGAATATAGCATCCGTTCCTATATTTTAAGTGACAGTAAGACTACAACAATCTCACCATAAATCTCTATAATTTGGACAATTAACACATGAAGAAAAAACAAAATCAATATGTAAGAAAAAAGAAGGCCAGGAGGGAGAGAGCAGAAATAAAAAACAAAGGGAGGGAGGGATGGTCAGTTGAAGAGAGGGATTGAAACAGGCTTGACACTATTCAATAGACTGTATATCGAGTCACAGGGTTCTGATTCCTATCAGCAAGACTATAGATGCCTAAATTTGCTTCCACATTTCTATCCCTAATCAGGAGGATGTAAGCTTCTCCTGTGAAAGCAAATATCTTATTTTATAATACTAGAAAATTGGACTGTCTTTTATATTTTGTCCATAGTGTTTTCAATAATTGGAAAGCCTCAAGTGGATGAGTACAAAGCATGTAATTTAAAAAAGGTCAATATTTTTGATAAATTAATGAAGATTATGATCCTAGACTGAACATGGATGTAAGGAGTAAGTTTCACAGTTCTATGAGTAGGTACATATGTGAAGTCAGTTAATTTGGTAAAGGAATATATAGGTTTTGGCAAACCCTGTATTTTTTGAGTAAAATGGCACTGAACCAATAAAAGCATACCAACTCCTGTAGTCTAATTCCTCGAGTGGTTTATAGAAGTTCTCTATAACTCTGTTGTACCTGTAAAAATGCCATAAGTTTAGGTAAGATTTGAGAATACTGGGAAGATATTCAATTATGAAATTCAAAAAATATTGCTACTTAAAATATATTTGTCAAAAATTTTAATGCAAAACTAAATACCTCACAGGACTAACTCCTTTCAGAGACAATTAACTTCTTGAAAGTATAAAACTAGTATTATTCACAACTTCGAGATTTCTTTTCTTTCATGTGATTCTTGGTTCTACTATGTACCAAGTAATTCTCTAGCTCCTGCTGTACCAGAACTTCAGGTAATCCCTCTCCCCAACAGCTCAAACACTTCCTCAGAGCAAGCTCAACCTTCCCCAACTACCTGAATTCTCCTTGTAACCATATCCTAGCCTACACTTCTATGGAATCACAATGTACTACCAGAGGGCACACCAACACCCAGTAAACTAGGTAAGCCCATCCTACCTCCAACGGCCCCCTCCCATCATCACCATCTCCCAGCCCTCAACACTGGTAGAAGTACCTGCTTTTCTAGTGGCCACTCCAGCACCCACGTTTCCAGAGGCCATGTATGACACCAGAATCCCAGCAGAGGCACCCTGCTGGGCCGAAGGACACAGCATCTATCAGTATGACAGGTCTCTTTGGCAAGAAGTCCAAAGAAGAAACAAAAACCAAGGAAAAAAAAACACCCACTCAACAAAAACAATGTCAGAACTCTATACCTTGACATACACTTACCCCAAAGCCAGATGCCCAGACACCAGCATAAGAACACAATCAACAACAGTCAGGGCAATATGTCACCACCAGAGCAGAGCTATCCTACTACAAAAATCCCTGATTCCCCAACACAGCACAAGAAAATTACCTTAAAACCTACCTCATGAATATGACACAGGTCTTGAAATGTGTCAAGGAAATGAATAAATCCTTTAAGGAATCCAGGAAAAGACAAAAAACTGCAAGAAATGAATAAATACCTTAAAGAAGGCTAAGATAAAACAAACATGTAAAAGAAACCAATAAAATTGTTTGAGACCTGAAGATGGGAATAGAAACAAAACAGAAAACAAAAACTAAGTGAATCTTGGAGATAAAAAAATTAAATAAGCAAACAGGAACAACAGATGTGAGTATCACTAATAAAATATAAGATATGGTTGAGACTCTCAGCCATTGAAGATACGATACAAGAAATTGATACATTGATCAAGTAAAATGTTAAATCTTAAAAAAATATTACTGACAAAAAGCATACAGAAAATCTTGGACACCGGCAGAAGCCATGCATGAGAACTGTGAATAAATGTTTGGGGTAAGGATCTCCTTACTGCACGGCCCTGTGGAGAATCCCCCCCCACGTGGAAAATCCTGTGGAGGTAATGCTGCCGACTTCTGTGCTGATTGTGGGGCGCTCATGGGCTTCTGGTATCTCTAACTTATATTTATGATAATTCTTACTTTTGCTTTATCACTTGTGAATGTGATTGGGCTTGCTAGGAACAAACACTGGTAATTTTAATAAAAGTTTCCGCAAAGAAATTAAGCCTCTCTTCAATCTATAACAGACATCTGTTTCTCCAGTTGCCACTGGCTACATTTGCATTCATCCTCAGTAATCAAGAACTTGCTTACTAAGGTAAATGATTCTTGTTAATGTAACTATCATAAAAAGAAGCTAACTATATTCCAAAATAATTAGGAACTTGGAAGACTGTTTCTTAAAAGATGACATTAATAAATTATAATGACACATAAAGGAAAGAATAATTGACATGAAGGTCAGACATCTCTCTGTTGTCAGGATATGAATGGTTAGAAACTTTTTTCAGTTAAAACTCCCAGTTCCCTTGGAAGTGAAATTACATGTAGAAACTGCCAAGAAGAATATCAACTCGGTATCAATAGTAAAACAGATAGATAATCGTAACTATTTTGAGAATGTATAAACAAAAGGATTACAATTTTGTTCACTTAAAAGTGATATAATGGTTATTTAGAAATTGATTCAAACTTGAAAATAATATCCTAGGTATGGCACCATAGACACAACTGATTACAAAAATGTAAAAGTATCACATTGTTAAGAACTAATCATAAGGCTTGAATCACTTTCATTTTATAACCATGTTTGCTGCCCACTAGGGCACAGTATGAATAAGATGTACCTGTGTCAGTGTTATTTGATGGTGGATGTCCTTCTGCAAACAGGTTTCTCTTATTGGTTGATGAGTAAAACAATGTTCTGCCAACAGAGGCAGGAAGATATGCTGTACTAGAAGATGAAGAGACTTCTGGGGAGAGAGTCAGAGGGTGAGTGAAGAGATGCCATGTAGATCACAAAATAGGAACAGGTCCAGGCATGCTTCGGTAAGCCAAGACCACATGGAAATACACAGATTTATAGAAATGGGTTAGTAATTAAGACAGATCTAGCCAATAAGGTGTCCCAGTCACCAGCCAACGAGGGATGGGGATGAGGGACGGGAGTGGGAGACAGGATTTACATGTGAAACAAGCTTGTTCCCAACTTAAACTAATAAAAAACAATAAAAATGATGGTATTAAAAAAGAAAAATGAATATATAACTTCCAACTTGATTATGGAGTCTCTAAAGCCAAAAGGGCATGGACAGATGTGCTTCAGACTCTAAGAGAAAACAGATACCAGCTAAGACTACTATACGCAGCAAAACTATAGATGGAGTAATTGCTACAGATGGAGAAAACAAGACATTCCACAATAAAGTAAATTCAAAATATATTTATTTACATATTCACGCTATGGAAGATTCTAGAAGAAAATCTCCAAGCCAATGATATTAACTACACTGGAGAAAGCATAGCAAATAAATAATCCCACCCCAGTAAAGTGTTGCAAAATATTTTTCAAGAAAATAGACCTGAGAAAAAAACCTAGTATAGCCACACTAATATCTAAAAAATAGACTTCTCCTAGAACGTAATTGTAAGAGAGGGAGGAACTATGAGAAAAAGGATGAAGACCATGAAAGGGAGAGCCAAAGAAACTGCTGACCTGAGCTAGTGGGAGCTAACAGATTCCAGACTGACAGCTAAGGAAACTGTATAAGGATTAACCTGGGTGTCAGCTGGGAGGCTTGGGAGGGCAATGAGACCACTGGAAGTGGAACCAATATTTATCCCTAGTGCAAGAACTGGCTGTTTGGAACCCATTGCTAATGTCAGGATACTCTCTCAGCCTAGATACACAGGGGAGACCTAGGTCCTTTCCCAAAACTGTGATAGACTGTGATAATCCCCCATGGGAAGCCTCACACTCCCCTAGGGCAAAGTGGGAGAGGAGAAGGAGAAGGGGAAATAGTGGGACGAATGTAAACACAGGTGGGAGAGGGAACTGGGATTGGTATGTAAAATAAGAATGTTTTTTTTATTTTCATAAAAATAGTTTAAAAACCTGTTGTTGCAATATGATTTTCTCTATATTAAAGTTTTCAGTGAGGACTTTCTTTCGTGCACAATTATTAAATGTTACCTTATTCTGATGTATAGATTTCAAGGATGTGTAAGTTATCAATATTTGACTCTTAAATATTATCATTTCTTTATGTGGTTGATTACAGGCTTTTGGGAAAGGAATTATTTTGAATATATCATTGTTTGCATCATCAAACCTGGCATGTTCACAGTACTTCATAGAGGTGGTGCTAGGGAGGTGGTGGGTGAAGGAGTGCTCAATGTAATAATTAATTTAATTTAGGTACACACCTAAACAATGGCTTAGAGAAGCTGAAACAGTCAACAGGTACAGTTCCTGATTCTTTTCCCTTCCCCACCTCCATTAACTGGTAAGAGCACCTACTCAAACACCAAGTTTAACAATTCAATACCCAGGTGAAGTGTCATCATTTCTCTGAAAGAACAAAAAAATCCTTAAAAGGGATTGTGAGCCCTCTATGTTGTCATGTTGTTCTTTTTTTTTTTTTTTACATTCTTGTATGAGCACATGCATTTGAGCACATGCAAGTCACTGCACAGATGTAGAAGCTAAAAGATAATTTGTGAATCAGTTTTTTCCTTCTATCATATGGATCCTGGAGATCACACTTGGGTCACCAGAGTGGTGCCAGCAGCCTTACCTGCTGAGTCACCTTCCAGTCCATGATACACATTTTCTTACTGCTTTGACACAAAACTTATTCATATTGCCAAGTATTCAAGGCCAAGTTTCAGTACTTAAAGGATGAAAGAAGTAGCAAAATAACCATTAGAAATATCCGTCTAGTCTTTGGAGGACTGTCTTCATGGGGTGACCTTTGTTAATACTCTTAGTAGCATCATCCTCAACTGAATTTGTGCAGAGAAGAGGGTGGATGAAGGAGTTACACTTTGCTAGGAACAACACATCCAGAAGACAGTTCACACCAGTACAAAAGAATCCATATTGCAATACCCAGTTAAAAGAAAAACACTTGTGTTTATTGAGTACAAAATTCATCCCACAACATCTGAACTTTATAAATGTCCTAAAGGAGAGCGTGTGGTTCAAAGTATAGCTAGTGACTATGATAGAATTTGTGAAATTTTCCTCTTGAACGTAGAAATATTAAGCCATGTAAAGAGAGTGTGGATTATTTCAGGTTGATAGGCTGACTGTGGACAGGTAGAGGGAGGCTCACATGGGGAGATCTGCAGTGCTGTGTTGAGACTGACATCCAGAGGACCCTTGCCGATAGTTTTTTTTTTTTTTGCAGATTCTCCATTGGAACACATTTATTGAGCAGGAACAGGACTTCATCTTCATATTTTTGTAAGTTGATGTGATGATCCACTTAGGAGTGCTGTAGTTAAGTATGACCTTTGTTTTGTTTGTCCTTGTGGGCTGAGCATTGAGGTAAAGAATTAATTTTAATTGCAACTTCCTCTGTGCTTCTGTCTAGTGGCCTGTTGTTTTTTTGTCTTCTGAGAAATATTGATTGCCAAGTAAGACAGGATTATAATTTTTTCTGACAGATATAGATAGCATGGTGTATATTTGGTTATCAAAATACTCATGCGGTATGCAGTTTTTTGTTTGATTTGTTTTTTGTTTTGTTTTGTTTTGTTTTTTGTTTATTTCGTTTTTTGAGACAGGGTTTCTCTTTGGCTTTGGAGGCTGTCCTGGAACTGGCTCTTGTAGACCAGGCTGTTCTTGAATTCACAAAGATCAGCCTGCTTCTGCCTCAAATGCTGGAACTTAAGGCATGGCACCTGCCGTGGTATGGGGTTTAAGTTAGTGAATGTTCACACTGTGGGTGAAAACATGGTACATATTGTAAAATCTCAGTAATGCATATGTATGTACACTTGTAGCATCTAGAAAGACACGATATGCTGAGTGCTTTACTGGCTAACTTCGTCCTTGGCTTCTTGTGTTTTACTTCACATAATGCACATATTTTTAAGAGTTTCTATTAAAAACTTAAAAAACACACACACACACAAAGAAAAAATCAAAACAAATAAAATGGTACACTTTCTATTAAGTAAACTTTAAGACAAATGGCTCAAGTATTTTCCAGCAACGTACCAGTCACTGCTATCTATTGGAAATGAAAATATATGGCTATGAAGGTTTTTAGGAAGACAGTGTCTCATAATTTCCCATGGTAGCTGAAAGCATGCTCCTCAAATTTTTCCACATAATAGAAGCAGAAGGCACACTGCCAAACTGTTTTTACGAGGCTACAATAACCTTGATACACAAAGACACAACTAAGAAAGAGAACTACAGAACAATGTCCCTCATGAACATTGATGCAAAAATTCTCAGCAAATACTGGCAAATCGAATCCAAGAATAAAATCAGAGAAATCATCTACCATGATTAAGTAGGCTTCATCCCAGGATTGCAAGGATGGTTCAAAAGACATAAATCCATTAATGTAATCCACCATAAAAACAGACTGAGGGGAAAAAAACACATGATCATCTCAGTAGATGGAGAAAATGCCTTTGACAAAATCCAACACCCCTTCCTGATAAAGGTCTTGGAGAAATCAGGGAAAATGGGAACAGACCTCAACATTTTAAAAGCAATATACAGCAAGCCAAAAGCCAACATCAAATTAAATGGAGAGAAACTCAATCCAATTCCTCTAAAATTTGGGACAATACAAGGATGTCCACTCTGTCCATTTCTCTTTAATATTGTCGTTGAAGTTCTAGCTAGAGCAATAAGATAACAAAAGGAGATCAAGGGAATACAAATTGGAAAATAAGAAGTCAAAGTGTCACTATTTGCAGACAATATGACAGTCTACATCAGTGACCCAAAAAACTCTATCAGGGATCTCCTACAGCTGATAAACAACTTCAGGAAAGTGACAGGATACAAGATTAACTCAAAAAATCTGTAGCCCTACTATATACGGATGAAACATTGGTGGAGAAATGAATCAGAGAAGAATCACCCTTTACAATTGCCACTAACAACATAAAATACCTTGGGGTAACACTAAACAAAAACATGAAAGACCTGTACCATAAAAATTTTGAGTCTCCATAGAGAGAAATTCAAGCAGCTACCAAAAATGGAAAGATCTCCCAAGCAAATGGATAAGTTGGATCAACATAATAAAAATGGCAAACTTGCCACAAGCAATCTACAGAGTCAATGCAATCCCCATAAAAATCCCAACACAATTATTCAAAGACTTTGAAAGAACAATTCTCAACTTTATATGGAGAAACATAAGACCCTGGATTGCCAAAACAACCCTATACAAAAAGGAACTTCTGGAGGCATCACCCTCCCTGACTCCAAAGTCTATTACAGAGCTATAGTGCTAAAAACAGCTTTTTATTGGTACAAAAATAGATATATAGACCAATGGAGTAGACTTGAAAACCTTATATTAACTCACACACACAGGAATGATTAATTTTGAATAAACAATCCAAATTTATATGATGGAACAAAGGGAACATCTTCAACAAATGCTGCTGGCATAACTGGTTCCATATATGTAGAATACTGCAGTTAGACCCAAGCATTGCACCAAACTTAAGTCAAAATGGATCAAAGACACCAACATATATCCAGCAACACTGCACTTATTAGAAGACAAAGTGGGATATACCCTTGAATTAATTGGTACAGGAGACCACTTCCTGAACATTAAACCAGTAGTACAGTCCCTGAGGTCAACAATTGATAAATGGGACCTCATGAAACTGAGAAGCTTCTGTAAGACAAAGGACATAGTCAGAAAGACAAAATGGAATCCCACAGACTGGGAAAAGATATTAACCAACCCCACATCTGACAGAGGGCTGATCTCCAAAGGATACAAAGAACTCAAGAAAGTAGTCTCCAAAACACCAAACATCCAATTAAATAGTTGGGTACAGAACTAAATACACAATTCTCAATAGAGGAATCTAAAATGGTTGAAAGACACATAAGAAAGTGTTCAACATCCATAGCCATCAGGGAAATGCAAATCAAAACAACTCTGAGGTACCATCTTACTCCAGTCAGAATGGCCAAAACAAAAAATAACAATGACAGTTTATGCTGGAAAGGATGTGGAGAAAGGGGAACACTCCTCCACTGCTCTTGGGCATGCGAACTTGTACAGCCACTTTGGAAATCATTATGATGACTCCTCAAGAAAATGGGAATGAGTCTACCACAAGATCCAGGAATTCCACTCTTAGGCATATACCCAAAGAAGAACATTCATACAACAAGAACATCTGTTCAACGATGTTCATAGCAGCACTATTTGAAATAGCCAGAAACTGGAAACAGCCTGGATGCCCATCAAATGAAGAATGGATAGAGAATATGTGGTACATTTAAACAATGGACTACTACTCAGTGGAAAAAAGCAATGGAATCTTGAAATTTGCAGGAAGATGGATGGAACTAGGAGAAACCATTCTAAGGGAGATAACCCAAATCAAAAAGAAAACATGTGGATTTTAGACAAAGCATAAAGGATTACCATACTGCAATCCACACTACCAAAGAAGCTAATTAACAAGGAGGACCCTAAGACAGACATACAGTATGCCCTGGAAAGGGGAAAGGTCAAGAACTCCTGATCATTGTGATCACGGGAAGGGGGAAGGGAGCTAGAGAATGAGAAGGGGAGAAGAGGAGGGATGCATAGGACAGGATGGAGCATTGGGGCTTAGTTGGGCAAAATAGAAGAAAATAAGAAAGAAGATACCACAATTGAAGGAGACATTTTAGGTTTACAGAGAAAGCAGGCACTGGGGAAAGTGCTGGAGAGCTACAAAGATGACAGCAACTAACAATCTAATCAACAGAGGAGAGGCTACCTTAAATGCCCTCCTCTGATAATGAGATTGATGACTGTCTTATATGCCATCCTATAGCCTTCATCCAGCAGCTGGTGAAAGTGGAAGCAGACACCCACAACTAATCACTGAAGTGAATTGGAATCCAATCACATAGAAGGACGAGTGAAAAACAAAATGGTCCAGACCGGGCTGGTATTCTTCCCCTGACACAAACTTCCTATTCCCTCCTGTCCTCTTCTCCCTAATGTCCTCGCCTTCTCTTTGTCCTAACTCCCTCTCACCTAACTGCTTTCAGCTCCCCCTGTCTCAAAATTAGCTCAGGAGATTTTATACATTTCTGCTACATTGGGGACCCTGTAAGTTCCTCTTTGTGATCTCCTTGTTTCCTAGCTTCTCTGGCGGTGTGGATTGAAGGCTGGTAATTCTTTGTTCTATGTCTAAATACCATATATTACTCAATATATACTATATTTATGTTTCTCCGACTGGGTTACCTCATTCAAGATGGTTTCTTATAGTTCAATCCATTTTACTACAAATTTCAAGATTCCATTGTTTTTTTTTCCCACTGAGTAGTAATCCACTGTGTAAACTTATCACATTTTCTTTACCCATTTTTCACTTGAGGGCCAGTTAATTTGCTTTATGGGAAAGCCTAGACAACATATCTCACTCTGAGTCATATAAAAATCTTGTTTGCTCCATTACAAAGACACACATAAGAAGTGTTCATTTGTCTTGAGGCATTTGAAATTACTCTAATGGTGTGACATAAATCCATCATTTATACAAGAAAGACACTGAATATGAGATTTATGGAGCAGAGCTACTCTTATAAATATAACATATGTGCTGGAAGAAATACAAACACATTAAATTAACATAAAATGTTGCAATTTTCAGTGGAAAAAATTGAATCTTGAGATTCGCAGGTAAATGGACGTAACTAGATAAAACCATGCTGAGTTAGGTAGTCAAGTCCCAAAAAGACAAGAATGGTATGTACTAACTCATACATGGATTTTAAATCTAGGTCAAAGAAATAGCAGCCTACAATCCATACATCCAGAGAAGATAAATAACCAAGAGATCCCTAAAGAGACATGCATGATCCTCTATGAGAAGAGGAAAGGTAAAAGATCCACTAAGAAAATGGGGAGCATGTGGTGGGAGGGAGTTAGAAGGAAAAGAAGGGGTGAAGAGGAGTGACGAGGGGGACATGATGAAATATTAAGATCTAGTCAGGGGGAGCATAGAGGAGTGCAAGAAAGAGATGCCATCAGAGAGGGAGACATTATAGGTTTAAAGAAAATTCTGGCATTAGGAAAATGTCCAGAAACCTACATGTTTGACTCTAAACTAACAATGTAAGCAATACTCAAGAGTCTACCTTAAATGCCCTTCTCCAATAATGAGATTGATGACTACCTGATATGCAATCCTAGTGTCTTCATCCAGTAGCTTTGGAAGTAGAGGAAGACAACTACAGCTAAACAGTGAGCTGAACTCTGGATTCCATTTGCAGAGAAGGAGAAGTGATGACACAAATGGTAAAGACCGGGCTGGAGACATGCACAGAAACAGCTGAGCTGAATAGTAGTAGTTCATAGACCACAAACTGATAGCTTAGAAACCAGTATAGGATTGTTCTAAATCGTGTGAAGGGGAAAATCATTTTGGAGGTTTGGACAATCAATGGAGACACTGGTAGTGGATCAGTATTTACCCGTAGCACACAAATGAACTTTGGAAGCCCTCTCCCAACATAGGGATACTCTCTCAGTCTAGATAAACTGGGGATGGCCTAGACACTGTCCAAATCATATGGCAGGCTTTGAAGATCGATAATGGAAGGCCTCACCATATCTGGGGAACAGAAAGAGGTTGGGATAGGGAATTTGTGGGGGCAAGGGAAAGAGGGAGGTGAAACTGAGACTGACCTATAAGAAGATTCCTTCTATTTTAAAAGAAAAAATAAAGAATGTTGAACTTTTCAAGACCCCTTCTGCTTCCACTTTTTGTGCAGTTAAAAAAGGGCAAGCAAGTCTTCTGATATGATGAAGTCATAGCACCCCTGCCCCATCACATGATGGGCAGCTCCTCCCTACTGTATCCACAAGCCAGCTGTACTTAGGCCTTCCCTCACAGAGAAAAATCTGCAAATTGTCCAGGCAAGAATTTTCTGGTATTTTTTTGTGTGTGTGGGGGAATTAATTCTGAGATTTTCCTCTGGTTGCATTCACTTTGTTTATGATACCCCCTTTGTGTCTTACTCACTTCATCATTCCTTCGTATTCTCTCTCTCTCTCTCTCTCTCTCTCTCTCTCTCTCTCTCTCTCTCTCTCTCTCTCTCTCTCTCTCTCTCGTCTCGCTCTCCTTGAGTGACTGTATACACAGAAACACACAAACATTCAAACAAACAAAAACACACCCACATATAAACACCAACATGATTGCCAGTTTTTTTCCCTTTTTTGGTGTACTGCACATTCATTTCATTTGTGCCATCTAAATTCTTTCTTCATAAGCCTATGTGCACACCTCTGCTCTTCTCTCCTTATCCATTTCTGGAAAACCGTGACATTGAATCCCCAGGACTCTCAAGCATTTGGGTCAAAGTGTGATTAACACAATGCCTGAAAACTTTCTCTAGTGAGGTGGATGTCTGGGAGTCCTTGTACCATTTACTAACCTTTGTTCCATATTATTCATTTATTTGTTTGTTAGTGACAGTATATATATATATATATATATATATATATATATATATATATATATATGTAGTTTTGGAGCTTGTCCTGTAACTGGTCCTGGAGACCAGGGTGGCCTGGAGCACAGTTCTAAACATATATTTTCCTCCCAAGGGCTGGGATTAAAGTGTGTGCCAATGCAGCCCTGCTTATCATTATATCTTATACCACACACACACACACACACAAACACACACACAGGAACACACACACACACACACACACACACACACACACACACACACACACACAATCCCTTTCTTCCTGTGATTCCATACATCTTACTCACTCTCAATTGCTTCCAGTAAATCCAAATTAATATATGCCAACAAGTACCCATACCTATTGTTTTTTTCCACCTTTTTCTTGCTTGCACACTCTACCCTTAAATCAACTGATTCTCAAGATGTGAGATTTAATTGTGGTTTCCAAAGTTTCTCTTTTGTTTCTAAAATTAAGTAGAACGTCTGGGATATCTTGGATCCTTTATACACCCATCCTGTGGTGTTCATTTTATTTAGTCACACACACACACACACACACACACACACACACACACACACACTTACAAGAATATGTATTATTTTAATGTCCTAGATGTTCAAAAATTGTGTGTCAACTGAGCATTAATGTATTTAAAACTCGAGTTAAGTATTATCTGTATTTTAATCTGATGCTCTATTTGTACAATTATGGATCTACTATTACTAAATAAAATCCAGGAGAACATCTCCATAAACCAATGCTTCTATGCATCCTTAAAGTCTCTTTCTAAATATTTGCATGCAACTAAATGTATGTGTATATGTCCAATTCTCCAAAAAGAGCTGTATGAAATCCTTGGTACAAAAAATAGAGTGTCTAAGTGTTAAAGCTCTCTTGGTGATCAAAGAAAGACCTGTTTTGTTTGTTGTTTGATGCTTGCAGGCTTTCAGTCAGGCATTCTCAAAGTTGCCAGTAATAAGGACCTACAGAATTCTCAGCCACGCCCATCTGCCTCGTTCAACCCTTCACAGACTTACTGTCTCCAAAAAACCCCGATTGGCTGCCAACGATTGCCTCCCTTACAGGTGACCTCTGACACCTGTGAGCCCCTCTCAATACCTCTTTCTCCTCTGGGAAGAGGGAGCTTACCAATGGACTAGTCCATTCTAGTGTTGCATGCTATGAATTGTACCTGTTCACCAAGCATGAAGAACAAAGGGATGGAAACCCTTCTCCTTTCAATTTTTGTGCAGTTAATATAGGGGGAGCAAGGCTTCTGAAATGACCATCACTAAGACAAGAGATACTCCTTGATTTGCATGCAGGTCATAGCACCCCTGCCGCATAACCTGGAGGGCAGATCCTCCCTAGTCCTCCCACAAGCCAGTAATACCTAGGTGTTCCCTCATGCAGATGATTATGCAAATAAATAGTCCGGCCAAATATTTGCATTTGTTTTTTTTGGCACCTTCATTCTTTAATTCCTAGATTTTCCTCTTATTACGTCCACTTTGTTTTTAATTGCCAGTGTCTCTTGCTCCCTTCATGCCTCATTCTTATTCCCCCTCCCCACCTCTCTCTCTCTATGTCTCTCTCTTCTTCTTCTTCCCTCTTCTTCTTCTTCTCCTTCTTCTTCTTCTTCTTCTTCTTCTTCTTCTTCTTCTTCTTCTTCTTATTGTTCTGTGTCTCCATCTCTCTGTGAGTGAGTGTATACACACACTCACAAACAAACAAACAAACACTGACAAAAACACGACCACACCCACACACAAATACCAACAAGATTGCCCTTTTCGTCCCCGGTTATGTGGCATCTCACAAACATTCATTTCATTTGTGCCATCTGAATTCATTGATCATAAACCTATGTGCGCACCTCTGCTCTTCTGTGGTGGTTTCAATTTCTGGAAAACTGTGACCTTGAATTACCAGGACTTTCAAGCATTTGAATAAAATGATGGGTTCTACAATGTTCTGGAGACCTTGCACACTTTTACCAACCTTTATTTCATCTTATAAATTTATTTGTTTGTTAGAGACAGGGTATCTCTTTGTAGGTTCAGAGGCTGGCATGTAACGGGCTCTGGAGACCAGGGTGGCCTGGAATACACAGTTATATTCTTACTTTTTCCTCCCAAGGGCTGGGATTAAAGTTTGTGCTAGTGCAGCCTTGTTTTTCATTCTTTCTTATAGCCTCAATCACACAAACACACACACACACACACACACACACACACACACACACACACATACACCCACAATTACTTTCTTCTTCTGATTCCATACATCTTACTCACTTGCAATTGCTTCCATTAAATCCAAATTAATAAATGCCAACCAGTACCCACACCTATTGTTTTCTTTCCAGCTTTTTCTTGCTTGCACACTCTGCCCTTAAATCCACTGCTTCTCAAGGTGTGAGATTTAAATGTGGTTTCCAAAGTTCCTCTTTAGTTTCTAAAATTAAGTAGAAAATCTGGGAAATCTTGGATCCTTTATACATCCCTCCTTTGATTATCATTTTATTTAGTCACACACACAAACACACACACACACACACACACACACACACACATTTACAAGCATACGTATTAATTTTAATGTCCTTGATGTTCAAATAGTTTTGTGTCAACTGTGCATTAATGTATTTAAATTTCGAGTTACATATGTGTCTGCATTTTAATCTGCTGTTGTATTTGTACAATTATGGATCTACTATCTCTAAGTAACCTCCGGTAGCAACTCTCCGTAAACCAATGCATCCATGAAAACGTAATGTCTCTCTCTAAATATTTGAATACTCCAAAATATATGAGTATATTCCAAGTCTCCAAAGAGATGAGTAGGAAGTCCTTGGTATATAAAATGGAGGGTCTAAGTATTAAAGCTCTTTTGGTGATCAAAGAAAGGCTTGCTTTGCCTGTTGCTTGTTGATTGCAGGCTTTCAGTCTGTCATTCTCAAAGTTGCTAGCAATCCCAGAACCGAGAGGGGCAGAGAGCACAGTTCCTCAGTTACTGTTTCGGTGGGTTCGATCACGTCCTTGCCCACCATTTCTTGTAATACTTAAGGTCCATGGCCATGCCGGGGGGAGGTTTCTTAGTCCGGGTCTTCTTGCTGCCATTGCTGGTGCCACACAACACGGGGGAGTCCTCCTGGTGGTGAATCCAGAGTGGGCCTTCCTCCAGAGCAGGTTGGCAGTGAGTTTCCCACCTAGAGTGCTGCTTAGCAAGGCATCCTTGATTTGAATTCTGTGGGAGAGGTCTGGCAGGTCTGCCACCAGAACACACCAGCATTTGAAGTTTTCGTGCACGCCCAGGGTGCTGTTCCATGGTCAGTGTGCAAGGAAGAGTACTCCGGTCCATCCTGTGGAAAGAAGATTTGGATATTCGAGGTGGTCTCTGGAAAGTGACTGGCAGCCATGAGGAGATTCAGATCCTTGCAGCTTGGAGAATTGTCTCAGGGCACCTTTGCTACAGGGCTCTTGGCCTCAGCTTTCCAGGTGCTTTTCCTCTTCCTCTTGAGGGGTGGCAGCACAGAGGAAGATGGAGAGCAGTCATAGTTGAGACAAGCCTCAAAGGAACGGGGAGTGTGGTATTCCTGGATTCAGGGTCCTGGGCTTTTTGCCCTCAGTATAGACAGGCACTTCTTAGCTGACCAAACCTCTGGCTTGCTGAAGAGGGTCTTCATCCCTTCAAGAGGCCAGGGCTCCCCCACAGGTCCTTGGGGCTTGCCTACCCTCACCTGGCTCTCTGTGTCTAGGTGATTGTCCCAGAAGGAAACTCTTTGCGTACTTCTCCCTGCTGACTCTGCATTTTGGCTGCCAGTTGCGATTTGTTTGGAGCTTGTGTCCATGCTCTCAGTCATTCTGTGCTGTGGGCTGCTACTACTGACTTCCAACACCTGGTTCCCATTCTCTCTGTGTCCCTGGAAAGCAGGATTCTTGGTCTTGTCTTCTGGAGAGTTAATGTGAATCTCTGCCTATGGGCTCCTATGGAAGGTAAAGTCCTGCGGGTCCCGGGATTGGGCTGGGACCCAAATTGGACCGCTCTGACCACCGGATGCCTAACTCCTTGGCAAACGGGTGCAGTAGCTCCTGTTTCTTCAAGAGCTTGATGGTCTGCCTGAGGCCAATCTCCTCCAGGATGTCGCCCAGCATGGGCTGATAAGCGAGTTTCTTTAGGGTTTTGTAAAGCTGCCTGGGCTCTGTCTCTGTGCACAGGCGAATGTGCAGCTTGTGCAGGGCTTCTAGGCAGCAATCGGCCTCCATCTCCATTGTCAAGGACCCGAATAGGGGCACTCGAAAAGCAGCAGGGTTTACTGGGCTATACCACTGCCTGAGCAACTTGGCTAGCTTTCTGGGGGCGGAGGACAAAGCTTCTGAGCTGGCCTGCCTGTGTGGCTCTCTGTGCCTCAGCAATGCTTTGCTGCCTCACCTTGCCTTAAGGTGGTGGCCCAGGGGAAGGCTCTTCCTACCCAAGGTTCTGGTTCATAGTAGTAGTAACCTCTAGACTCTTGGTGTCTATGTTGACCTCTAAGGTGCTTCTACTTGCCAAGCCCCTACATCCTCATCTCTAGACCTTTTAATTTCCTGATGCCATTTTAAACCTTTGGAGATGGCTTCACCTACCCAAGCTCCAGTATCTTGCACATTATAGTCAATGTTGGCTGCATACAAAACCCATCCTTCTAGCGGAGCTGATCTGATCTTTAAAGGCAAAAGGATTCTTTTGCATATAGGGTTTGTATTTTTATAAGCTATTGTATATATAATTGATAGTCTTGTTTCTGGATCTGTTACCTGTAATTCTACTGCCCTAGTTAACCTTTGTAAGAAGTCCTGGAACTATTCTGTAGGTCCATGTTCTATTCTGGTATGAGCTTTTAGGCGTTCTCCTGGCTAACAAAACTTATCCCAGGCATTTAATGCTGCTTTCCTGCATAAAGACATATCGTCATCATATTTAGCCTGAACCTGTGAGTCAGCATAAATACCCTGACCAAGAAGCTTATCTAGAGGGCCTTCAAAACCTTCCTTTATGTCCTGACGCTCAAGGAGCTTTGCCTCTTCATTACTAATGCCTTCCATTGGATTTGGCATGAATTCTCAAGTACAGCTGCTATCAGGCATCCCCAACTTGTGGGTGTCACCCTGTTAAAGGTTGCCCATGAATGTAATAGCTGTTTTACGTATGGGCTATGGAGACCATATGAGACAACTGATTCTTTAATATTCCTAAGATCCTTTAGCTGTATAGGTTGCCATTCATAAGCCATCCATCCATGAGGGTGTTTCTTAGATGCTGGCTTTTCTACCATGGTAGCTGTGTACACTAATGGTGTACGTGTAACAACCTTAGAAGAATAGTCATGATACCTAGGTGGAGTAGGTGCCTGGGATTGGAGTGATTTTGCTTCTGAGGCATCCCAATGATCTTTAAGCCTAGCAATGATATCCTTTTGAAAAGTTTCAATCTCCTTAATCATAAAAGATTCCAAGCACGTTAGTGAATCAGTAAATTGCTCTAACTGCTCAACTACATGTTTTTTTCGGTCTTTAATATGATCATCCTTAGGCAGCATCTAGATGGCATGGAAACTTCCTTCTAGGTATTGGAGTCTAGATTCCAGGTCATGATTTGCTGATTTTGTGTCCTCAGCAATCGACCGTATGGACCTATGTAATCTGTCAGCCCTGGACTGTAAATTATCTTCCAAACATTCAAATCTAGACTTAAATTTCTGATCTGCTACCTTGGATGGTTCAATAACTGATTGAATGGCATTGTCCAATTCTTCAACCCTATGCTGGGTATTTTGTACCGTTGCATCTAGTTGCTGGGTAACATTGTCTATCTGAGTTTCTAGCTGGCTACAGATATTCTTTAGCTGGTCATGGTCTTCTGACAGCCTAGCCTTTAGGCTCTCAGATGTGGAGGATCTCTCTGTGTTTATCTTATCATAAATACACTGCATCTCATCAGACAGCTCTGTCTTTAGTGTATTGGACACAGAGCCAAGCTTATCATCCAATTTCTGTTCCACTTGCTGCACAATTGGGATCTGACTTAATCTTAAAGCTGTTATTTCCTGTAAGTAGGTGGTGAGGTTATCCTTATCCCTATTCCTGAGTCCTCTGGCTAGTAATATCTTTTGTACCAGCAAGCTAACTGCCATTATGGCATATAGGCCAGTAATTGGCACATTGACAACCGCCTTAAACAGTGAATTCATGTAATAAGCAATAATATTACCAATTTTAACAAATGATAAATATTCCGACATAATTTTACCTGATTTCTACTCCAGATGCAGTGAAAATATTTGACCAGCAGGTAGCACAGGCATTCAGTTAATCCGAGGCATTTGGCAGCAGTCAGTCAGTGGTGGAAAGAGGTCACAAAAGCGGCTGCCTTATCTTAAAGAGTATACGTCCTTGTGGCCGCAACCATTGAAACAGATGCGGATTTCCCACAGCAGCAGCCAGGGGAAGTCTCTTCTGAAAGCCGAGGCCTACCTCGACTCTAGGCAGCTAGAAACTGTCTCCGAGCTGCGTGGATGGTTCTGAGCAGCTCAGCTGCAGTGGGTCGGCTGCTAGCCGGGAACACCTGTGGAGAGAGGGTGCTTTCCGGGCCTAGTCCGAGGGCCAGATGGCACCCACAGCCTGTCCCAAATGGGGTGTAGGTTTCCAATATCCCACTTCTGACACCAGATATAGTGGGAAATTACCAATTCGGAGTCAGATAGAAATATAAGGGTATTAAATAGGGAAAAAACTTACTTACAGAGCAACCTAGCCAGCCAGCATGGTAGCGGTCTGTACAGCAAGCAGCAAAGTGAAACTGAAAGTGCAAACACAGTCACCCTACTTCACTCTGACCACGCCCTCACAAGCATGGTCAGGCACACCTGTAGCGAGCCCCTAAGTAGGCGTGGTTACAGCTTCCCCTACAACAGTGCCCTGCCTCCTGGCAACCATGCAATCAATCTCCCAGGATGCTTTTCCTGGGCCCACCCTCTGAACCTCCAGGATTCTCAGCCACACCCATCTCCCTCTATCCCCCCTTCATGGATTTACTGCCTCCAAATACCCGCATTGGCTGCCAGACCGCCTGACACCTGTGAACCCCTCTCAATCCATCTTTCTACTCTGGGAAGTGGGTGCTTAACAATGGACCCGTCCATTCTAGGGGTGCATGCTATGAATTGTACCTGTTCACAAAGCATGAAGAACAAAGGGATGGAAACCCTTCTCCTTCCACTTTTTGTGCAGTTAATACAGGGGGATCAAGGCTTCTGAAATAAGCATCATTAAGGCAAGAGCTACTCCATGGTGGCCATGCAGGTCATAGCAACCCTGCCCCATCACCTGGTGGGCAGATCCTCCCGTCTCCTTCCACAAACCAGTAATACCTTGGCGTTCCCTCGTGCACATGAGTATGCAAATAGTCTGGCCAAAAATTTGCATTAAGGTGGTTTTTGTTGGCATCTTCATTCTTTAATTCCTAGATTTTCCTCTTGTTACATCCAATATGTTTCTAATCGCCCGTGTCTCTTGCTCCCTTCATCCCTCCTTCTTAATGTCTCTCCCCACCAAATCTCTCTCTCTCTCTCTCTCTCTCTCTCTCTCTCTCTCTCTCTCTCTCCTACTTTGCCTCCCTCTCTCTGTGAGTGAGTGTATAAACACACTCACAAACAAACACACAAACACTACACAAACACGACGACACCCACACAAACACCAACAAGATTACCCTTTTCATCCAGGGTTTTGGGGCATCTCACAAAAATTCATTTCATTTGTGCCATCTCAATTCTTTCTTCATAAGCCCATGTGCACACCTCTGCTCTTTTCTACTGGTTTCTGTTTCTGGAAAACTGTCACCTTGAATCGCTAGGACTTTCAAGCATTTGAATCAAAGGATGAGTTCTATAATGGCTGAAATCTTTCCCTAATTAGGTGGATGTCCTGAGACATTGCACCTTTTTACTAACCTTAATTTCATCTTATTCATTTATTTGATTGTTAGAGACAAGGAATCTATATGTAGCTTCAGATCTTTTCCTGTAACGGGCTCTGGAGACCAGGGTGTCTTGGAACAAACAGTTCTATTCTTGCCTTTTCCTGCCAAGGGCTGGGATTAAGGTGTGTGCCAATGAAGCCCTGCATTTTATTTAGTCTCTCTCTCACACACACACACGCACACGCACACACACACACACACACACACACACACACACACACACTCACATACACACACTCACTCTCATAATCCATTTCTTGCTATGATTTCATTCATCTTACTCACTTTCACTTGCTAACTGCAAATCTCCTATTAATATATACACACTAGTACCCTTACCTCTTGTTTACTTTCCAGGTTTTCTTGCATGCACCCTCTGCCCTTAAATCTAATGCTTCTCAAAATGTGGTATTTAAGTGTGGTTTCCAAAGTTCCAATTTTGTTTCTACAATCTAGTAGAATGTCTGGGATATCTGGGATCAATTTTGCACCCGTCCTGAGATTTTCATTTTATTAAGACACACACACACACACACACACACACACACACACACACACACACACACACACACACACACACTCACTCTCACACTCACACATTTACAAACATACATTTTACTTTAAAGTCTTAATGTTCAAACAGTTTTCTGTCAAATGTGCATTAATGTACATAAAAATTGAAGAACCTAATTGTCTATGTTTTAATCTGCTGTTATATATGTTCAATTATGGATATACTATCGCTAAGTAACTTCCACTTGCAACTCATCATAAACAAATTCATCTATGCATACCTAAAATCTCTTTCTATATATTTGCATGTACCTGAATTAATGTGTATGTGTCCAAGTCTCCATAGAGATGATTAGGAAGTCCTTTATACATAAAACAGAGCGTCTAAGTGCTAAATCTCTCTTGGTCTTCAAAGAAAACCCTGTGTTGTTTCTTGTTTGTTGCTTTCAGGCTTTCAGTCAAGCATTCTCAAAGTTGCCAATGATCCCAGGACTGAGATGGGTGGATGGCGGGATTGTTGGTTCTGTCATTGTGGTCAATTTGTGTGTCAGGGTCGGTTTACTTTCTAGCCCACCAATTCTTGTAATCCTTAAGGGCCTTGGCCATGAGCCGGATGGGAAATAAATGTACATAGATAATTAATACAAATATTTCAACTCTTAAACTCTTAATTGTTTATATAATAGATTCTGTGTGCACAGGGAACTAAAATTACTCTAGCTATCTTAACATTATTTAAAAATCATTTTCAGAATTATCTCAACTGAGAACTTCTTACACAGGGTAAGGTAGTCTTCTTCCACAGAGTCTCAACAAGTTTAAAACTCATTCTCAAGGGCAGGCGACATGTCCAGCTCAAAATAAACTCAGTGGCATTTTGGAGGTTCTCATTCTCATTGTACTGTGTCAAGGAATTTTCTTTAAATTTACATGTCTTTTGCAAATATATTATGGCTTCCAGGTGTATATTTTTATCGGATTTCTTTGTGTAAGAATACTTATCCTTATGCCTATGTCTCTTGTGCTTTTTCTTGATCTCTTTTTCTTCTTTTTCTCTGTTAGCTTTGTCCTATTCCTGGTTTTTAATTTTATCTTTTTTCTTTGCATTATCATATTTAGATGCCTTTTTGTTTCCTAGTGAGAGAGAAAAAGAAAGGGTATGGAATTGGGTGGGAGGTCGGGTTTAGAGGATCTGGGAGGAGTTGAATGTGGGGAATCATAAACTGAATATATTCTAAGAACAATCTATATTCTATTGAAATAATTAAAAGCACATAACTGACTTCACTACGAGTTCCCAAATGTGCTCGTAGACCCTCTCTGTGCTTAAACTAGGGAGAGTTAAAGCAACAAATGTCAGGTCTCATAAATTTATCATCATAAAAAATATCACAGGACGGCAGATGATGCATGTTCTAAAAGTAGAATAAATCAGAAAACCCCCACTGATACAGACTGTTGATGGGGAAATGTCTTACAGCTGTGAATTCATGAAAACAGGTGGATGACATTTCACATGGAATAAATTGTAACTTCTTTCCATTTGATCAGCAAATATACAGCAATCTTTAAATGTCTCAGTTTTGGCTGGGTCATATAACATCTAACCAAATATATTTTAAGTAACCATTTAGAGCATCAAATGTTAGAATTTATAAGTATAACATATTTTGCTTAAAACATGTTGATTGTTTTATTATACTCCTTAAATAGGAATTCAATTCTTGAATAACAGACAGAATTTCTGTTCTCACTTCTTTCATGACTGCAAAATTAAAGTTTTGCCTAGAATTTCTTCCCCTACTTGCTTGTTTTAATGGTCTTCAAAAGGCCAAAGTTCAAAAGGAAATTTTAATTCATTTCTGTGTTTTCCTATCATTGTTACATTATTTCTCATATTTTTTTAGATAATACAGCCGAAATAGCTCTTATATTTGTCTTTTTTATTTTAAGTTCCAATAGTGGATCTCTTTCAAAAATATTAAAATTGCCCCTGAAATTGTATGCCCTTATCTGGTGTTGCCTTCATTGAATTAATTCCAAACATTTAATCCTATACTTTCTTAAAATACAAAGTTATCTTGTTCACCTGGCACAAAGAACTAAAGTTCTTCATGATCAACAGGACATTTTTTTATCAACACATCTAAGCTAAAATTTTCTGCTTATGCTTTTATCCCATCAAACTGTTTTTCTGAATCAAAATTTGATTAATGCACTACATCATCTTATGATGAATTCTTTCATCAACAAATCGTTTATAGAGCTCCAAAACTCAAGGGTTCACCCTGAATGGATTGGGAAAATATAAAGATAACACAGGAATAAGTCAGACTATTTTAGCTCTTATAAGTAGAGTAGGCAGTAATAGTAATAGGAATAGTATTTTAATAGTAGTATTAATAGTTATAGTAAAAATTATTAATAATGATAAATAGTAATAAGGTTGAAAGAGAGGGGTTGAGTGTCTTACCTAAATTATTGTTCTCTAAACAATACAAATACAGCAGAGAATGGTATTTTAAAAATCAAGATATTTTGGTGCTATATAATTGCAAATTTAGTCTATATTATCACAGACACAGATTTGAAGATATATTAGATTGGAAATAAGAAGTAACAATGTGTACAGAGAGACAGCTCATTAGTTTAAAGTACTAACCATCAAACCAGTTTGCTGAAGCCTGATACTCTACTTCTGAAGTTATTCGTTGACCTCCACACCCATCCTCATCTCTCACCACACAAAACCCATATGTGTTCTAAGAAAAGCAGCTGTGATGGCTTAGTGCCTAAGGAATCATGTTCTTCTAGCAGAAAACCTGAGTTCAGTTCCCAGCACCACAGATGGAGAAGGTCACAACTGACTATATCTTCAGATTCAGTTGTCTGACTTTCCTCTGGATTCTGATCCACACTCACATGGACACACACACACAAACACACACACACACACACACACACACACACACACACACACACACACACAAACACACACACACTTAAAATAACAAAAATAAGTGTTTTCAAAAAGTAGCAAAATGTTGCACAGTTTCAGTGATAAAGTGCATCGAACTCTTGGAACCAGAAGTGAGAATGAACATCGAAACAAATATCACTGACTTTGAATCAAAGGAAAACACTGTTAAATGGAGTAGGTAAAGTACAAATTGTCCCCAAAGGGGATATGCAATGTTAAGTAGAAATATATCAAAAATTTATAGCTGCTTTGCTCATGAACACAACCTGTAGACTGAAATGTACATCTACCAAAGACCAGTCTTTCGGGGGATTCCTGAGGCCCATGTCTGGGTACTTTCCTAATCACTCTATTCTATTGGTTATACTCACATCCTTAGTTCCTGATGTTTATACAAATTTTCTATTTCCATCTTTGCCTCATTCTGTGTTTTCTTTATTTTTTCTATTGCAGCTTTCATGGCTTGGATTGTTTCGATTTGATCCTCTACTTGTTTGCTTGTTTTTTGTCTGCTTTCTTTAGATTTGAGCCCTGCAATTGGGCAGACCTTGTTATATAGAGCCTGGACTTGCTGATTATCTGTACAATTTTTTCCTAATGTAACTGTTATTTGATATATTACCACAAAATGTTTGTTCTTTCAACTTCCTGTTAATCTATAAAATAAAAATTCATACATTTTATTAGTTTAATATTATTAATTTAAAATAAATTTGGGACTTATATTGTCTGGTGCATTTTTCCTTGATCAAATTTTGAAACTGCAATAGTAAATAATCAAACTACGACTCTCTGTTTCCCCATTATCTGCTGAGGTGTGTTTTCCATCTGCTGTTGCCTATCTCCCCCAATCACCTCTTTTTGGATCTTTCTGGGCATGCCCCTGACATATAGCAGACCCACCCAGACAAGGACGACATCCCTGAGCCCAGAAACACCTTAACATGGTTACCAAAACACTCTGACCTTTGCTGAGAATAGTAAAAGAGGCCAGACACTGTGGAGCTATAGACACTAAATCTTGGCCCACTTATGCCACAGGGTAACAACAAGAGATAGAGAGTCCCCGCATGCACCCACCGAAAGAATAGAAGGGAAGACAACAGAATAAGAACACACTCAGCAACGGAAAAAACAACATATCTTCACCAGAATCTCAGGTCTCCATACAAACAAGTTCTAAAAAGCATATCAGAGAGGAACAGATAGACCTAAAAATCTACTGAATGAAGATGTTAGAGACCCTTAACTAGGAAATCAGAAAATCTCTTAAAGAAATAGAAGAAAAAAACAAACAAAAATTCAAGAAATATATAATTCTCTAAAAGAGTCTAAAGAAAGCCCAAAAAAAAAAAAAAACAAATAAAGGAGCAATTTGAAACAATTGAAGGCATGAAAGCTGAAAAAGAAATAATAAAGAAAACACAGAGTGAGGCAATGATGGAAATAGAAAATTTATAAAAACATCAAGAACTAAGGATGTGACAATAACCAATAGAATGCAAGAGATTGGAGAGAGAATCTCAGTTGTTGAAGACTCATTAGAGGATATGCAGTCATCCACCAAAGAAAATCTCAAGTCCAACGAATTCCTAACATAAAATAACCAAGACATATGACACCACAGAAATCTCAAACCTTAGAAAAATTGGTATAGAAGAAGGTGAAGAAATACAGCACAAACGTATAGAAAACATAATCAACAGAATCATAGAAGAAAACTTCCCCAACCTAAAAAGGATATGCCTATGAAAGTACAAAAGGGTTACAGAATAACAAATAGGCTGGACCATAAAAAAGTCTATTTGCCTCAAAATAATCAAAACAGCAAACTCACAGAATAAAGAAAATATAAAAAAGCAGCAAAGAAAAAGGCCATGCAACAAATAAAGCCAGACATGCCAGCAATAATCCTGACTTTTCAATGGAAAATTGTAAAGCCAGAAGGTCCTTGATAGATGTCCAACAAAAACTAATGGAAATTGGATGCATACCCAAAGTACTGTACCCAGAAAAGCTTTCAATCATGATAGAAGGAGAAAAGAAGATAGTCCATGACATAACCAGATTGAAACAATACATATCCACAAATCTAGCCCTACCAAAAAAACTGGAAGGAAAACTCCTACCAAACAAGATAACTACACTCACAAAAATAAAGGCAATAGATAATCCCATTTTACCAAGCACCAAAAGAAGAGGGGGAAATTCACACAATAATATAACCAACAATAAATCCAAAACAAACAAGTACCAACATTCAATGTACATTAGCATCCCTCTATAGCAATGTTCTTACCTGTGTATAAAAAGCTACAGGCTAATAGATATTATACAAACACGGAATCCATCCTACTGCTGTATACAGGAAACATATCTCAACCTCAAGGCAGACCCTAGGTCAGGATTGAGAAAAGATTTTCCAATCAAATGGACCTGAGAAACAAGCCAGGATAGTAATCCTAATATCTAACAAAATGGACTTCAAACTAAAAGCAATCAAAAGATATGATGAAAGGCATTTCATACTCATCACAGGAAAAGTCCATCCAAATGAAGTCTCATTCCTGAACACCTGAACCCCAAATATGAGGGCATCCATATTTGTAAAATAAACACTAGGAAAGTTGAAACAACACATAAAACCTTACACACTTATACTAGGAGACTTCAACAGACCCTCTTACTGCTAGACAGGACCAACAAACTGACACTTAAGAAAGAAGCAAAGGACCTAACAAAAGTTATGACCCAAATTGGCATAACATAATCTATAGAACATTCCATCCAAATACAAAAGTATATACCTTCTTTTCAGTGACACATGGAACCTTCTCTAAAATTGACCACATACACGGCAACATAGTAAACCTCAACAGGTATAAAAAATTGGAATAACTTCCTGTATCTTCTCAGACCACCATGGCTTAAAATCAGATTTCAGCAGCAACACACATTCAGAAAACCCCAAAATGCATGTAAGTTGACCAATGCTCAATAAAGACTTCCTAGAATTCAATGAACATGATGGCACAAATACTCTGACCTATGGTCCACTCTGAAAACAGTGCTAAGATGAAAGTCCAAAGCAGTAAGTGTTCAATGAAGAAAATGGAAAATAGCCACACTAGAGTATGAACAGAAGACCTGAAAGCACTAGAACAACAAGAAACAGACTGAACAGGAGCAGTAGCCTCCAGGAAATATTGAAATTCACAGCTGAAATCAAGAAAGTAGAAACAAAGAAAACAATACAAAGAATCAATGTAACTAATAGTTGGTTCTTTTAGAAAAATAACAAAATAGACATAGTCTTATCCAACCTAATCAGAGGCAGAGAGGGAACATGCAAATTACCAAAGCCAGAAATGGAAATGTGGGAATGACAAAAGACACTGGGGCAATGCAGAGAATCATCAGGTCATAATTTGAAAATTTTCACATAATTGGAAAATTTAAAGGAAATGAACGATTTTCTGGATAGATATAACTTACCAAAATAAATCAAAAACAGATAAGGAATTTAAATAGACCTGTAACCCCTACTGAAATAGAAATAGTCCTAAAAATTCTTCCAACAAACAAGTCCATGGCCAGATATTTTCAATGCAGAACTCTACAAGAAACTCAAAGAAGAGCTAATACCAAAACTCTTCAAATGGTTCAACCCAATAGAAGCAGAAGGATGAAACTCTTTTTAGTATTCTATAATTGCCTTAGTTCCCAATCCACACAAAGGCATAACCAAGACAGAGAAATACAGACCGATCTCCCTCATGAACACTGATGCAAAAATACACAATAAAATACTGGCCAATCAAAACCAAGAACACATCAGAAAAGTCATCCAAGATGATCAAGTAGGCCTTATCCAAGGCATTCATGGCATATGAAAATCTATCAATGTATTCCACCATATAAACAATCTGAAAATAGGAAAAACATATGATCATCACATTAGATGCTGAAAAAGCCTTTGACAAAATCCACCACTGCTTCATGATAAAGGTCTTGGAGACATCAGGGATAGCAGCGAAATACATAAGCATAAAAAAGGCAATAAAAACAAGCCAACAGCCAACATCAAACTAAATTGATAGAAACTCAATTCGATTCCTCTAAAATCAGGATCAAGACAATACCATAAATGCTATTCAGTAGCTAATGCAAGCATAAGCAGAGATCTATAGCGAAACACCGAGCCAAACTCCTGGAATCCAGTTTCAGAGAGGGAGGAGTCAGGAACAAAGGGGTCAAGACCACACTAGGAAAAACTGTAGAAACACATGAACTGAGCAAGTGGGAACTCATGGACTCCTGTCTGACAGCTAGGAAACCAACAGAGGACCAAAACAGGCCCCTGAAAGTGGTTGTCGGTTTGTAGCAGTGGACAGCCTATGGGTGCTCTTGCAGGGGAACCAGTATGTATCCCTAGTGCATGAATGGATGTTGGTAACTAATTTCCCATGGAGGGACTCTCTTAGCGTAGATACAGAGATGAGGGCCTAGACCCTACCCCAAATGAATTGACAGGTTTTGATAATCCCTCATGGAATGCCTCACCCTCCCACGGGAGTGGTTGGGGATGGGATGGGGGAGTTGTTGGGGTGTATGGAAGGATGGGAGGAAGAAGGAACTGGGATTGATATGTAAAATAATATTGTTTCTAATTCAAGTAAAATTTATTTCCAGGATATTATTTTTAATTAGTTTAAATTAAATACAAGACTGATTCACATGTAAATCCCTGCTCCCTGTACCACAGATCCGCCTCCACCCCTACTATCCTTTCTCCGCATCACCACTCTGCTCCACTGAAGGGTAAGGCCCTCCATGGGGGATCCCCAAAATTTGCTATGTCATCTTGGTCAGGACCTAGGCCATCCCCCAATTGTCCAGGATGAGAGATCATTTATCTACAGTGGGGTGCAATTAATGGATACTGCAAAGGAGTCAGAGCAAGTTTGAGGAAGAGATGTTTAGTAGAAGTGTACTCAGGTGACAGAGTCAGTCCACTACAATCAGGTGAACCATGGAACAGAGAGAGACACAGGTATGCGGCCCTCATATATAAAGTCTTGCTGCATCACTCTGACCATCCCCCAGTGTGCCTGATTTCTGTCACCTGTGACAGGCCCCAAAAGGGCATGGCTAAAATTTGTTCAACCACTCCCCTTTTAGTCTACAAGAGGACTAAAACTTAACAGTGTAAATTATCTATCAATAACAAACATAATGGGGAATAACATGAAGTTATAATAATCTAGTAATGTTGCATCTTAACTATAACTATTCTAAATCAACCTTAAAATCTTCTGAAAGTGATATCCAAGGTTGAACACCTCCTTCCAAACCCAACCTTAATCAATAGGAAACTAGCCCTAACTAGATGTCAACATGAGGGAAAGGTGGCATACTATTCTCCATGCTACTTTCCTATAGAACTGGGATGACAACAGCCCAGTGGGGTCCTGTGAGAAGATATGTTAGTGTAATGAAAGTCCTGAATGGGTTTTATCCAGTATGTGTCTGGTGGGAGATGCTTGATTGAAGGTCCAATTTGAAGTCGTTATCTTGATTGAAGTTCTCTTTTGATTGAAGTCTGTACTCAAAGTTCTGGATGAGGTTTCAGTTGAAACTAAGTAAGTGGAATCCAGTGTCATTGAGGAGGTGTGGCCCATTTTCTTTCCATAGCATACAGGAATTTCTGTCAGGCAGGTCTTCATTGGCTGTGTGGTACTCAAAAATAAATATTAGCAGAGGAATGTTTGCTTGTTTATGTAAACATACTGGGAACAGCATTGGTGTATGCATAACAATTTTATTACAGTTCTCCTGAGGTTTGAATAGAGTAGGCACATCGTGTTGGAAGTAATTTGAATATATGTCATGCAAATCTTGTAACCTGGCAATCATAGTCTCATGTAGAGACTGAATTTCATGAGACATGTTTTGTTCTAAATGTTTCACAAAAACAGTAAGATTCTGTATTTTTACATCTACCTGTGCTTCTAATTCTTTAATATTCTCATCCTTAGACCATATTTGCATGGCATGTAAACTGCCTTCCAAATATCCGATCCTAGACTCCAGCTTATGGCCTGCCATGGGAGATTCCACAGACATGGCTATAACCAACTATGCTAGGTCACCAATCCTGTGTTGATTCCTAGCCATTTTTGCTTTCAAATCATCAGGCATTGAACAAAGTTTAATTTCTATTTTGGTATTTGTCTTTTCTACACATATTTGTAATGTATTGCAGCTACTATCAACTTCCTTTCATAAATGTTCCATGTCTTCTATTTTAGAAATCAAATTTTCTTGGGTGTTTTTTTTTTCCTTCATCGAATTTGCTGGTCCATTTTCCTGTGTCTCAATCCTCTAGTTAGAGATGTCAAATGAACTATAAACCTGATGGCTAACATAGCATATAGGTAAATCACTCGCAATTCGTAAGCCTCCTCTAACATTGAATCCATGTAAGTAGCGAGAATATTCCCAACTTTCTGCATACGCAGGTAATCTGTCATCCTGCATGTTTACCTGTACTGTATAGCTTCAGTAACCGTGGTTGACCAGCAGGTGGTGCATGTGGCAGGTTGTGATGGTGCAGTGTTTGGGCAGGCTTCTGAGTCCAGTGGCAAGGTACAGGCTCTGAGGTGCAGGGGAGAGACTGCATGCAGAGGAAAGAAACCTCTAAGCTGCTGGGCCG
>NW_023277099.1:0-31119 GCF_003668045.3 Cricetulus griseus
GTGATATTTTTGAGGGGCATGGAGAGAGTAGGAATGTTCTGTGGCCAGGTGGCCCATATGGACAGATGGTGTATCATTTGTTTGAACACAGTTATTCCTCTAAAGTTGGAGGTTACAACACAGAGATGAGGAGGTATTTGGAGTGTAAATAGTTTTGTGGGTTTTTAAAAGAATGGAGAATATCCACTGGAGAGAAACCAATGTGCCTTTCAGAAAGCGTGCATGAACTCCAGTCCAGAAGGGTGTCTTTGCCTCAATTTGACTAGCTGTACTTCTAGTTTGTGTGACCTGCACTTGAGCAGAGGATATTAATCCAATTTGTTGATGGTTACATGGCTTTGAGGGTGGCAGCTAATGAGATATTGGAGGATTCTGTCAGGAGCTGCTATTCCACCTTACCTGTTTACTCTGGCTGGTGTTACAGGTACATGAGAAAGAGATGTGTCCCTCAGTTGGGGGCTCAATATAGCAATATTCCTCTTATTCTGAATTGTAATTTATCCTATGCTTCTGTATGTTGGAAATCCTTAATTATACAATATGTGACAGTCAAGAAATTGTCTTTTGTATCAGAAGAGAAATTGGAAATTTGTGATTTTGGCTCTGTTATATGTTATGAGAATCAATGAACTTGGAATAAATACACAGCTTCCCCTACCTCCACTCCTCCCAGCCCTCTCCACAATAGCCATTCCCCCAAATCCACTGATACTATGTTTCCCTTCAGAAAAGAGAAGGGCTCCCACGGATATCAACCAAATATACCATGTCAAGGTGCAATAAGACTATGCACAAACCCCCATACAAGGCTGATCAAGGTAACTCAGTAGAAGGAAAAGTGTCCAAAGAGCCGGCAAAAGAGTTAGAGAAACCACAGGAGCTACTGGTAGGAATCCCACAAACAAACCAAGCTAAACAACTAAAGCAATTTTGCAGAGTTACTGACAAAGTGTTCTATAGGCTCCATGATTGCAGCTTCTCTTTCTCTAAATCTTTATGAGTACTGTTAAGTTCATGTTGTGTGAAATGTTCTCCTGTTTCCTGGGATTAGGGACATGTCCAGAAATATACAAGGATGACCCCAAATAAGATCCTAAGCAATAGTAATGATGCTATCCTAACTAAATGTCTTTGCCAAATAAGGAGAATGATGACTACCTTAGATGCCATCTTAGAGCCTTCATACAGCAGCTGATGGAAGCAGAAGCAGACACCCACAGCTAAGCACTGAGCCAAATGCCTGGAATCCAGTTGTAGAGAGTGAGATGTAATGAGCAATATATTCATGACCAGGCTGTGGAAACCCATATAAATAGGTGATCTGCACAAAGAGGAGCTCATTGAATTCAGACTGACAGCTCAGAGCCAGCATAGGACAGAATTAGGCCCTCTGAATGTGGGAGTCAGTTAGGAGAGGTGGGCAATATATGGGGCTCCTAGTCATGGAACAGTATTTGTCTCTAATGTACAAATAGACATTGGGAGCCCATTCCCAATAGAGGGACACTTTCTCAGCCTAGACACACTGGAGCCTGCCACAAAAAATGTGATGGACTTTGATTCCCCATGGAAGTCTTCACCTTTTCTATTGCAGAAGAGGGATGGGATGAGGTTCAGTCTCGGGTATGGGCAGATGGGAGGGGCACAGAATTGGTACTGCTATATAAAGTAACATTTCTAATTTAAATTTTAAAACGGAGAAAACATAAAAGCTCATCAGAATGTAGAACTCTTAAGTTTACCAGGACCAGTTTTCTGAAGCAGTAATTTACCTTCAGCAATTCTTTCTCACCTCTCATGATCACCTATCCAACTATAGGTTCTATCCCATCCCTTCCACCCTACATCAGCTGTGCTCAGATTTAGATCTTAAATGTTAAAAACAATAAAGATAATGACTAAATATCATATACTGAAATTAAAGACATATAAATATTATAAAAAGGAGACTATGACCTCATCATTAAAGGGAAAATAGAGCTGTGAAATTAATGTGAGATAAATGAGCTATAAAGGGTGTTTTAGTTACATTTATAAGTTATTCAAATCTTGGATATGCATTTTATATTAAATTATGAATTGTATATTGCAATTAAATATGAGCTGCACACTGGAGATTTTCATCAGAAATGTTAAATGTGTGGACTGGGAAGGTTAAGCCTCAAACTCAAGTGTCTATGACTTACATACTTTTAAATAGGGCATAACAACCAATAAATCAAAAACAACTAGGTGAAATAAATTGGAAAATTTATCAGTATATATAAATAAAAGAGTGATCAAACTGAAGGGGTTTTGGTTTAACAATGGAAATTATGGATAAATTGATGGGAATTTTCCTGGAATAATGGTTGTAAACCTTAATGTGATGATGCCTAACCATAAAATTATTTCTATTGCTACTAAATTACTGTAATTTAGGCAGTGCTATGAATTGTAATGAAAATATTTTTAGAGATAGACGTTTGCAATGAGTTTCAACCCACAGTGTTAGAACCAATGGTGTGATCTGTGACTTCTATCCTTTTAAATTTAACCTTTTCAGCTAGCTAATATTAAAAAGTGTGTGATATGGCTGAATGGATGAAGGTAATTGCTCCCATGTCTTCCTACCTTACTTTGAATCTTTAGGACCTATTTTGAGGGGTGAAAGCAAATTGACTCCTGAGGGTTGTCATCTGATCTACACACACATTCTCTCTCTCTCTCTCTCTCTCTCTCTCTCTCTCTCTCTCTCTCTCTCACACACACACACACACACACACACACACATACAGAGAGAGATAAATAAATAAATGTTTAAGACATAAAATTAAGGGGTAAGAGTTAGTTAACTCCTTCTATGTACATCAACTGAGTGGGTAAGATTTAATGCAGTGTCTAACTTCAGGAAAATTATATAAACATGCAACATTATTTAAAACTATCATATAGCTTTATGAATGTTATTTATATACCCTCTATAATCAATGTTATCAATAAAAATAAAAATGAGCAGACACATACTCTTCTAAATTCTGGTTTGACTTGCAAAATCTGCTGTCGTTGAAGAGGGTAGTGGAACTGTAACATACAGAAATATGTTAACAAGCAGTTCATGGAACGAGTTCAGATCATATACAGGAAATCCAAGAAAAGCCTGAGAGGTTGAGATTTTTTTCAGTGAGTGTTGGAAATACACATATCACAAAATATTTCTCGTGAAAAATTATAGAAGCATCCAATAGGATGGGCTCCTCCATTAATATTTTACTGTAGTAGTAGCACAACATCATGACTCCTAATTTCATGTATCTAAGGTCATAAGTAATACTGTAGCCATTATTGTTAATGTCATTATTGTTTGAAACACAGGAATCTTAGAAGCCATTACTTTTTTGCAATTGAGACTGGAATAGAAATTTTCCTCAGAAATAACCTGAATTATCTTTATGTATGAAAAGCTAAACTAAAATCAGCCATTGATATTTGCACTCAAAAACTATGAGTGGAAACATAAATACATTTTAACATCAAAACTTAAATTTGTATCAATATACAAAAATTTGTATCACTACACAAAGAATCTTTAAGCAAGAGTACAAACATATCTACAGTGTGTTGTAAGAGAAATTAATATAAATTTCTATTAATATACAAAACATTTGAAATTACTAATTGTTTTTAAGTTACATTAGATTCAGTAATCTACCCTTTTATGATTCCTACATTTTCCTAAATATAAGTTATCCATGACCCATCAAATAATCTTAAGACTCCCACCCACCAAAATTTGGGAATGTGGGAGTCATGTTCTCCAGATATTTCCTGCTGAAGGCATCCTTAAGGGGTCCCTGAGAGAATTTGAGATTAAGTTTAATTCCTGCAATGAGCAACAGTAACTTTAGTTGATATATATGGCCTGTCAACTTCAAGTGGTCTCACTTGCGATAACAGTATCTATGTCAACCTGGAGCAAATCCATAGCCTCTTGTTTTCTGTGGAAACAAAAGCAGAATTGCTCCTCCAAAGCAGTTTTGATTCTCATTTGACAAATATATTTTACTGTTTTAAAGTTAAGGCATTGATAAAGTATATAGACTCCTTTATTTCAACAATCGCTCGTTCAATTCCATTTACATCTGGAGCTATTTAACTCTTTGTCTTTTAGCCTTTTTACTGCCAAAGCAAACTTTAGATTGCTAAGCCACACATGGATCTTCATCATGCTCTCCCAGATGTCAATGCTCTCTTAGGATTTCATGGGAGCAAAGTCTAAAACTCACAGCATAGTCATATATAGATGGAGAAGAACAACACACAACCTTCCTAGAGTTCTATCATTCGCATGATTATGCTCTGGCAATCGTTGTGACTGAAGTTATCCTTGCTAGTTAGTGTACTGGCTGTTCAAAGGTAAACAGTAGGGAGAAATTCATTGAGGAAATATTTTTCAGCATTCTCAGGCCTTACATTAAAATATAGCATGTTGGGTAAAATTTACTTTAACGGTTAATCCTTTAGCTATTTAGCTTTATACCTTTTGGTGAGGGAACCTCCCAGGTCCCAAATTGATACACAGTTGCATGTTATATAATGCATGTACTTTACTTGTCCCATTTCTAGGCAATTTTTCTCTAGTTAAATGATCCAATCTACCTTTCACCTCTTGACTTTTACCTTTCTCCATTTATGTATATCTTACTTTACTTCCTACTTCATGACATGTTGTGTGGCTGGGTATCTGCCCTGTACTGTTCTTTTTCTTGAGTCTTCCTTCTTGTTTCCAGATTCATCCTTCTTTGTATACTTTGTTCCTGATACCACAGCTTATCCTTTCTCCTGAATCACTATTGGATAAAAACCTCTTCATCAGAATATCAGCTGTTGTATCCAGACAAAGAAGAACAGCTTCATAAAATTTAACTAATACATCAGAAAAATATTAACACATAGTTACTTCATTAAGCAAATTTTCTATAGCATAAAAGTAACACATTTTAAAATAATGTTCTACAGAAACACACATTTACAATATGGTCAGTATTTTGCTTTAAGTTGCATACATGTATGTGATATTTCAGAATGCCATGAAGTATAATGATGTGCATATTGACTTCACTTGGGAAGAGTGGACTTTGCTGGATACTTCTCAGAAGAATCTCTACAAAGATGTGATGCTGGCGACCTATGAGAACCTCAATGATATAGGTAAGAGTATATTTTCCTTTCCATTTTAAAATAATAGGTCAACTGTTACATGGTTATTGGTACTCTTTTTAATTTGATTGAGAAAGAAAAAGAATGTAATAAATAAATCAAATTTATAAAGCTCACTGAGGACAGTAACATATTTTTTGCACATTTGCATATAATATTTCTCAATAATACTCTATATATTTTCTTGCCCTATATTTTAGGATACTCTTGGGAAGACAATATTATTGAAGAACATTGTGCAAGTTCAAAAAGACATGACAGGTAATTTTCATTTACAAGCTCACAGAAATGTGTCTCTGAAGAAATTGTAATATGTCCTGAAGTTTGAAACAGAAACAGCCGTGTATTTAAGCACAGCTTAATTTGCATTGATGATTATTAAATTCTCACAAGAACATAGAACTCAATTTCAGGTAGTTTAACTGCATTTGCAAGGAAATATTTTAAGAATGAAGACAAGGAAATAATGCATTGAGAGAAAGTGCCACTTAAATCATTACACCACGAGAGCTATGCTGTAGTACCATAAATCCACAGTACCTATATTACTAAAGATATAGAGAAGATTAAATTGATAGTCATGTCTCCAAAACTTCCATTAAGGAAATACTCCATAGAAAACTTGGTTTTACTCATGTACTTGCTGTGACAGAAGCAATTATTGTCAGAGTCAAGGGGCAGTTATTGTAGGGAACATGTAATCACTGCATTAAATGAGGAAGCCTCTTCTTTGTAATCTTTACATTATTAAGATCAGGATACAAGCCATTTCAGCAAAGAGATGTATAACATGATATACCTCTCTTGCAGGATATTTAAAAGTCATGTAGTAGTGCCCAGTTTGAGCATACTTGCTGAATTTGATTCAAGTGTACCAGTAATTTGTTTTCCATCTTCATTGATAATACACCAAGCTCACTCTCTAGAAAAGCCCTATGACTCTATGACTGTGTAAATACTCTGTTTGTTGTAGTTCATTAGCAAATGTATTATGACTCACAAAGAAGGAAAAGTTAATAATACAAAAAAGGAAGATAACCTTCTGAATATTTCTAGTTCTCCTCATTAAGTGAAAAATCACCTGTAGAAAAAGGTTATGAAAATAAGAGCAATGTAATAAAGGATTATATATTCACAGCTATTTTCAAAGATACATGCAACCCTTAAAGAAGGAGAAAAGATTAATATAAGCAGAGTGATAAAACTATAATATCTGATTCTTCTTTACAACTGAAATAAATTGTAATATTAATTTATACAGGTAACAAGATTCAACATTGTATTGAATATGGTAAAGCATTTACATATGACCCTTTTCCTGGCAGGCATGAAAGAAGGCAAACAGGAGGGAATTCTTCTGTATACACACAATGTGATAAAGCCTTAGAAAATAACATTTCTCTCCAAAGTCATGAAAGAAAACACACTGGAGAGAAATATGAATGTAACCAATGTGGTAAAGACTTTGCATATCACAGTTATCTTCTTATTCATCAAAGAAGACATAGAGGGGAGAAAACCTATGAATGTAATCAATATGGTAAAGCCTTTTCTCAGCACAGTCATCTTCAGTTGCATAAAAGAACACATACTGGAGGGAAACATTATGAATGCAATCAGTGTGGTAAAGCCTTTTCTCAGAACAGTGTTCTTCAAATACATACAAGGACCCATACTGGAGAGAAACCCTATGAATGCAATCAGTGTGGTAAAGCGTTTTCTCAGCACAGTCATCTTCAAATGCATAAAAGGACACATACTGGAGAGAAACCCTATGAATTTAATTACTGTAGTAAAGCCTTTTCTCAGCACAGTAGTCTTCAAATGCATAAAAGGACACATACTGGAGAGAAACCCTATGAATGCAATCAGTGTGGTAAAGCCTTTTCTCAGCACAGTAGTCTTCAAATGCATAAAAGGACACATACTGGAGAGAAACCCTATGCATGTAATCAGTGTGGTAAAGCCTTTTCTCAGCACAGCAGTCTTCAAATGCATAAAAGGACACATACTGGAGAGAAACCCTATGAATGTAATCAGTGTGGTAAAGCCTTTACTCAGCACAGCAGTCTTCAAAAGCATAAAAGGACACATAATGGAGAGAAACCCTATGAATGTAATCAGTGTGGTAAAGCCTTTTCTCAGCCCAGTAGTCTTCAAAAGCATAAAAGGACACATAATGGTGAGAAACCCTATGAATGCAATCAGTGTGGAAAAGCCTTTTCTCAGCACTGTAGTCTTCAAATGCATAAAAAGACACATTCTTGAGAGAAACCCAATGAATGTAATCAGTGTGTGAAAGCCTTTTCTCTGCACAGTCATCTTCAAAGACATAAAAGAATACATACTGGAGAGAAAACCTATGAATGTTATCAGTGTGGTAAAGCCTTTTCTCATCACAGTACTCTTCAAAAGCATAAAAGGACACATAATGGATAGATACCATAGGAAAGTAACCAGTGTGGTGAATCTTTTTCACAGCACAGTAATTGACTGCATCAGAAATTAACTTATACTTGGTGATTATGGAAGTTTCCAAAGCCAAATCTCAAAAAATAAGGGAAAATACAAAGGCAATGATCAGGATGGAAGCTGACGATAAATGTCTTTAAAAGATGGTTGGCTAACCAAAACAACAAGAGTGATTTTATCTCCCATATGATAATAGGCATCATTGGGAGCTCACAAGTCCACATGTGAGATGTACCCCTGCTTGATTTTATACCTCCTGTTAGGAGAAACTAGGAACTTTCAGGCTCGAAGTCTGACTTGTCTGAATGGGCTCATATTCTGCTTCCCTGATACCTGCAAACATTCAGTTTGGAGCTCTGAACGTTTGTTACTTGTTGGGAGCCACACAGCTTGGCATGAACCTTCAAGCCAATACTTGGCAGGCCACATGGTTATAGAACTGTCTTTTGATTATAAATGGCTTCCAGAAGCATGGGCACCCAGAAGAAACAACATGACCCAGACGTCAATCATATATTCCAACCACAGGCTTACTACCTGAGCAACGCTCCCAGGTCCCACCACTTACCTAAGCAACCCTCCCTGGTTTTACCACTTACCTAGGTAACCCTGCCTCTCCCCACCACCCATGAAAATTCCACCCTGCCAACATCCTCTTTCTATGGTTTTCTAACATCCTGCTTAAACTAACACCTGGCTCTTGACCTCTTCTCCCCTCCCCCTTTTATCCCATACTACTGTCTGGAAAAAATAAAATTTGCCACTTGATCAGAATCCTTGTAGTCATTCTCTCTCGTCACTTGTCCCCATTCCCCTCCCTGGATATTATGTCCTAACTTGCTGTTCCACAGGTTGGGACAACTACAGTGACTAGAGATGACATACATATTGTGGTGAGACCCTGAGATTGAAATCACTCTGTGGCTTAGTCCATATGGTATTAACAAAGAGGTGTGGAGAATGGAAGAATTTTTAGGGAGGTAGCATAGGTTTTGATTGCTTGAGCCCCAAATGCCACAGAATGTTCTTTGGTTTTAACTGAGGACAAGCTGGCATATACTGTATTTTGTTTCCACTCAGGTGTGATGGGTCAGCACCCTTCACTCTTCGACTCTTCAATTTTTGGCAACTCGTGTTGTTGTCAATGACAATACCCTTCAGTCCCTACAGGGACTGTAATGCTTCTCAGTCCATACCAGCAATCCCTGGTACCTGCCTGATACATAGGGATAAGGTTATTCTAAGTGACATATCACTCAGTTTGAGTAATATCTAATGAAAGAGTAGACAACATGAAATTCTAAATTATCTGCAAATTTCATTGTGGGAAAAGACTGATTCCTCCAGATCAGAATCTCTCTACTGAAGCAATATTTATGACTTCTCTGAACCTCTTGCTGGAGAGACAGGACCCGAGGTTTTGGGGAGGCTTTTAGAGATGAGAAAAAAATTGAATGTATGGCTTAGTTATACTACTTAGCTGTGCATATAAGTTTCCTTCTATCCAAACCTGTTTGCACCCAAGGATTATCAATTACTTTATTTCTACATCACTGTTCCAAATAGTAACAGGCAGGAATCATCTCCCTATTTTCTATCCAAATCTGCATTTTCAAATTTGATACCATAGCACACAACCAACAGAAATGGACACAGTAGACTTTATTCATATATTTGTGAATACTTTATTCACAACTAGTTAAAAGATTTAACAAGGGAATAAATTGGGAAGGAATGGGAAAAGTGATACAATATATTTAAAATGTATAAAAATAAGTGTTATGTAAAAATATGGCCAGACAATGAGCTTAGCAATTAAGAACACCAGGTTTTGTTGCATCTTACACAGGTTGTATTGCTAGAAACCATGGTTGCTAATCATCTTTTGTAAGTTCAGTTACAAGGCATCTGATTCCCTCTTCTCTACGCTGCAAGTACTGCACGTGTGCAAATGTGGGTAAATGAACATATACATGAAATAAAGCTTAAAAATGAAATTCTGTACAGTAATGTCATATCCTTGAGACAAACAGTGTCATGACTAGTTAAAACAAATTCTTTCTGGTCCTTCATGGAGCAGATGTGGCCTTCCTCTGAGGGAACTTCCCCAGAGAAAAGAAAGCTTTATTCTGACAATAGAACAGCTCACAATAGATATTCATTTAAGAACATCATTCACAGTGGGCATAGGTATATTTCCTATTTTTTTTATTTGTGTTTTATGGGTGAGGATTGTAGTACCGTCATGTCGTAAATGTATCTTTTACAGCATTCATTATACTCTATTTCTTAACTTATGTATTATGATACATTTATATTTAGATCATAATGTATAATCTACACGATAGATTTGCTCTGTAAATCTCCATAACCCAAATGTTTAGACTTGCATTCTCCTATACCTATTTAAATTTTCCAAAGCGTAACCTCAGTCCAAAGCTAAAGGAGACTTAAGGATGACAGATGTTAGTATTCAGCCATCTGTACTGGAATTTCCTTTGGATTCTGATATGATATGCCCTCAGCTGCAGCCACTAAGAGTGCCACCTGTGCATACTCACTATGTTCCCTTTTAAAAGGGTCCTGTCAAACTCCAATTCCCCTCTCTCTCTTGGTCTCCCTCTCTGTGAATGTTCCTCTCCCTGTCAGTATGTATGTCTGTCTCTGCCCCTCTTTCCTCTCTCCTACTGTTCCTGTACATGAAGGCTGATCTCTGCCTCCTTTTTAATGATCCCTTTCCCTAATAAATAAACCCCTCTGCTTAAATCTTGGCACATGGCATCTTTCTTTCAAGTACTGCTTTTATTAACTTACAACAGCTTATGTGGAATGCAAAATCTTTGTCATACTCCACTTTTAACATTAACCACCACTAGATACAAGGTGTTAATAAAAACATTTGTATTTATTAAACATTTAATGGTTTAGAATGATTGATCCCTGAAAAGCAATATTAATTCTAGAAGAGCAGCACCTACAGCCTTGTAGAAAATGTTTCTAAGACAAACTTTCTTATGTTGTATCAGGTAGCCTTCATCCCACTTCATTGAGCCATCCCCAGGACAATGGCCTTGTCCTTGTGATTAAGCCAAAAACATATTTCTGTAAAAACTCAACCACCAGTGAGTTTTCAAATTAAAATTTTGAGTCATGTAGTCAGCTGTCTGTTTCAATAACAGGAAAAGAATTTGTGTGTGGAGCATGACTTCTACCTGCAGAGCAGAATAGGAGGAATAGTTTATTGTATATGTTGTAGTGTGAAACAGGGTAGACAAACAACAGCTTGGGTGGCCATTATGAATTAGAAACTGATTGTGACAGAATAACTGATTTTGTAATTTCCCAGCATGTTTTGATCCATGTAATGTGAGTCAATGTGGACCAGATTTGGGTATACAATTTGGGAAGGTTGGCTTCAGCAGGTGAAAATTGATTTTCCAACAAGGAAGCTCTTCTATGTAGATATATCTAGTATTGCTTTTCATGGTTATATCCATAGGCCTTAGCTCTGTGTGTTGTGTCACTGATCTTAGCATCTAACCTTGCAAATAGTGGCATGGTAAAATAATATTCATTCCATTTCCTCTACCAGGGAATTGTTTTCTCCCTTTTTTTTTCTTTTGGACTCTTGAGACAGGTTTTCTCTATAGCTTTTCCAGACTGTCCTGAAACTCATGCAGTGGACTTTGTTGGCCTCAACCTCACAGAGATCCACCTGCCTCTCACTCCTGAGTGCTAGGATTAAAGTCATGCACCAGGAACACCTCTCTGTCTTCTTCGTTTTTTTTAAGAAAGACTCTCAGTGTCCTACTCCTCTTTTTTTAAAGATTTTATTTATTTATTATTTTTACAACATTCTGCTTCCATGTATATCTGCACACCAGAAGAGGGCGACAGATCTCATAAGGGATGGTTGTGAGCCACCATGTGGTTGCTGGAAATTGAACTCAGGACCTCTGGAAGAACAGCCAGTGCTCTTAACCTCTGAACCATCTCTCCAGCCCCTGTTTTCTTCTTCTTAAAGAATGCATAGCCTTGTGGTTTTTAAATAATATTTATCTTTTTAAAATCAATTATTTGTTTCACTTTCAAAATTTTATTTACATTAAATGCATCATGCCCTTATCTCTCATTTGTTTCTATTTCCTATTGTTTCCATGTCATTAAGAATATATTTCCTGCCATCCAGGACTGGAAGAGATTATAATAAGATACAAATTTCCCAGTCTACAGCCCTGTCAGCCCCGAGGCTGGAAAGCTTGTGTTGCCTTAGTCATCTGGTCCCTGCTCATGTAGTAAGGGAGTTGCTATTGTGTATATGCACATCTGGGTAATACTAGCTCTATTGGTACTCTGGGCAAGCCTAGCAATCAGGAGCACCAGTGGGAGGTAGATTCTGTTTTTTTTTCCTAGAGTTCTCCTATAATGCCACTATAAGTAGCCATGTGGGTTACCATAGTCCATCCATAGTGAGTGCTGGTTAGCTGAACTGTTGGGCATTGAATGTATTATGAGCCTCGTTCTGTGTGTCCTTGTGTTCACCTGGGCAGTGACCTGTTATGATAGATCCTTCTGACAAAAGCCACCAAGCCCCAGCGCCACATGTGCACTCTATGCCAGCTGCCTACCTGAGTTGGGGCCCCAATTAATGCACAGAGAGACTTGTACTAGGTACAGTGCTGCTTGGCCAATGACTATGATTTTCCTCTGTTAGCTCAGTCTCAATTATCATAAATCTATATATTTTATAAGACTTATCTCATAGAGGATGCCTTCCACTGGCACCTTCTCTTTCTGGTGGCTCACATGGTGCCGAGGGGAAAAGGGACACTTCCTGTTTCTCTTTGCTTAAATATGAGCCTCTTTGCTATGTCACATCCTGCCTGGATCACCACTTTTCTACTACATTTCCCAGAATCCTCTTTGACTATTAATCCTGCCTAACTTGCAGTTTCATTGGCCAAACAGAACTTTATTCAACAATGAATAAGATAAACATATACAGAACTACTTCCCCATCAGCGACCCTTCTCCTGTAAGCCTCTATTGAGTGTTCATTCACTGGGAACTGGGAGGTTTTTAGGCCTGGCTATGGTTGATGTGGCATTTAAAACATCATTGTCATGTGTAAACACAGAGACATTACTTTTGGTGTTCATTGGGAAAACATTAAAAAATTGAAGGCCTGGTTTGCAGAAATTCTCAAAGTTGCATTACACATTCAGTTTTGTGTGATCAGTTCTATAGATAGTTTAGAATTGGGAGAATTGAGGAAATGAGGTTCATCCTTCAGACATACTTGATTAGAATGCTATAAATTTCCTCTACCACCAGCCACATTGTCTTAATTCAGAGAAATATTTTTTGTGAACAAATGGAATTTCTAAGCTTCAGAGGTTCCTTGGCTGTTTATGGTGTTGGGAACCTAGTTTGTAGCCAAGGGAAGGATGCGCTGCCTGGTCCTGCTTGGTGTTCTTTAGAGACTGTATTACTGGCGATTCCTTGAAACTGCTTGGTCTCTGAAACCGATAAACATTTCTAAAAGTAGGAGATAGGGATCTCAAGAGTCTAGTTACAGTTTGAGGTTGTTTAAAAGGATTAAAGGGGTTTACTAGGGGATAGGCAGGGTATCCTTTTGTGTCCTGAAGAACACTCTGGCCTCCAATACAGATTCTGCGATCTGGGAGAACAAATGTAGAGTCCCAGGTAGTGAGTTCATTCTGTGGATGCTGAGCACAATTAAAGCAGTGTTATTGGGTGGTGGGCATTGTCAGTATTTGGGTCCTGGGGACTTCTTTGCCCTCCAATACAGATGCTGCTGGGTGGGAGAACTAGTGTAGAGTCCAGGGTCGTGAGTACATCTTGATGTTGCTGGGCAGGATTTAAGGAGTGTTATTATGTGGTGTGCAGTGCCTTGTGTGGGCTTTTAGATCAAGCCTACCCTGTGGTAAAGTGCAGGTATTCTTCCAAAGTTTTATAACAGTGATGGAACCAGGGGGAATGTGTGGAGGATTGTTGGGTTACGTGCAGTCTGTGATATTTGGGCAATATTAAAGGGGATTTGTTGGTGGTGGGCAATGTCCTGCCTTCAAAACCAGCATCTAGTTGGCAAGTTAATATGCATACACCTTATAATACCACTCATTAGCATAGGCAGGTGCCTGCGAAAACCTTAAACTTTAATAAAAATATAGAATATATGTATTAGCGAATAATCCCTCTAGTATGAAGATTCCTCATGATGCCAGTAGGGAATCCCTTCTTCTGTGAAACCACAAAGTTACAACTTACAAATACCAACATTAAATCATTTTTATTTAAAATTCCATTTTCAAGGATCCATCACTTAACATCTATGATTCACAGTAGCTCAGATGGTGTTGTGTAAGCTGACTAAGCTCTTTTTGCAATCCTAAGAAGCCTTAAATTTAGTTACCATTACTCCACATTTGTTAGGTATTTTTTAAATACCCCAAATTATCCCCCACTTCTGTGAATCACACAGTACGTGTACCCTAATGACATAAGTCTCTGCAGACTCTGTTATATAGCTCTCATTGGCCAAATCATTTTGAATTCTAATTCTTCAAGAAGTAAACATAGCTCTTCTGGCCGAACATATACTTTTATGGTTGATAGTACTGCATGAAACATAACCCCAGCATTCAGAAGCTGAGAAGAATGTTGCCATGAATCAGTGGCAGCCTTGGTCTAGATAGCAAAATAACAGCCAGAAAATCACATTTGATGTCACATATTATGTTCTATTTTCTTCTCGTTGCTCTGATTAAATTCTTTAATCAAAAGCAATTCAGGTAGTGAACAAGTTTATTTGGTTGATGTCCCTATATCACTGTCCATTCTTGTAGGAACTTAGGCTACATACTCAAGCTAATACAGGTAAAACATGAGGATACATTGCTTCCTAGCTATACCTCTTGCTTTCTCACTGTCCAATGCTAAGCTTATCCTCTCATCCATCCCAGGCCTACTTGTTTAGAGATATGGCCAACTCAAAGGAAGAGATTTCTAACATCAATCTTAATCAACACAACCTCTCTCAGACACAGCAGTCAGATATTCTGATCTAGGTACAACCTCACTTGATGTTTCCTCGCATGTCTCTAGGCTATGTCAGGTTGACAGCTTGGGGGAATTAGGAAAAAGGCCATGTATTTGAACACAATAAAATGCCTATGCGGGAGGGGCTTGGAGACAGAAAAGATATGCTGAGAATAATGTACATGTAATACATTTTATCTCTCAGAAAGTTGAAACACTCTTTATGTACATGGGATTCAGAGACTTGGATTTGTTTTAAAGAATGCCAAGTACTACCCACATGATGTCTTCTGGACATACATCTTAAACCTGGAAAACACAATCGTTTTAGGAAGTACCACACCATTTTATCCAGTTCTTCTTCTTTGCTTGAAAAACTGTAATGAGAATAATTTGATTTAATGATAAGTTCAGTTCCTTTTATTATAATTTCAACTTCGTGTGTGTGTGTGTGTGTGTGTGTGTGTGTGTGTGTTGTGTGTGTGTGTGTGTGTATGTGTGTGTCTGTGTGTGTTGAGACACGGCTTCTCTGAGGCTTTTGAGGCTGTCCTGGAACAAGGTCTTGTAGACTAGGCTGGTCTCGAACTCACAGAGATCCGCCTGCCTCTGCCTTACTTCTTATTTTGTAGGTTTATTTATTGACTATGCATACGGTTTTCTGCCTGAACATATACCTGCAGGCCACAGGAGGGCAGAACATATCATTATATATGGTTGTGAGCCAACATGTGATTGCTGGGAATTGAACACAGGAACTTTGGACGACCAATCAAAGATCTTAAAATCTGAGACATCTAGCCATCCTATGTGTTCAGTTCCTTCCACAACTTCTTGCTTGCCTGGTGGACCCAAGAAATGGCCAGTCAGAACACATATTGATTGTCTAAAATTAATTAACTCACTACTCACTTTTATAAACAACTACTGTCATAACAGAAAATAATTTGCCTCTTTCTTGCCCAAGTCTTTCTCTGTGTGACTAAACCTGGTTTACAATTGGTCAGTGAACTCAGTTCTTATACAAGTCCCTCTTCATTTGTAAATGCATCGTAAAATCTGGAGAAGTTGGAGGATACTCATTCACTGGCCTATTTTTTCCTTCCTTCAGACCAGTCAAGGGCCAGATAAGGAAGGAGTGACAGGATTGTCTTTCCAGCAATGAGTAGCAGAGACAGGATTAAGTGTTTAAAGAAATTCCAAATTGTTTAGTCAACACAAGCCTGAGATATTGGAGACAACGACTAAACTAATGATTCTCATCCTTCCTAACATTATGACACTTTAATACCGTGATGTGATGACTCCAAACTCTAAAACCATTTTCACTGCTATGTTATAAGTATATTTTTGTTCTTTTATGAATTTTGACATAGATATTTGTGTTTTCTGATGGTCTGAGGCCAGTCATGTGATAGGGCCAATGATTTGATTTCCCCCAAAAGAAACTCAGATACACAAATTGAGATTAACTGCTCTAAAGTGATATAAATAAATAGCACTTGAGAAAAAAATGAACGAAATTCTTAATCCCAGGAATATTGAAAAATAGAAAGAAAAAGCAGTAATGCATTTAAAGATAATGAATTTTAAAATTATACCAATAATTGATGTGTTAGATTGCTAAATATTTGTGGAAAAACACTTAGATATAATGACTTTGAAATGGAGTAGGCACCTCCCTGATAGAGAGAATGCCAGTAACGAGACACTGTATAACTTTTCCTGTGTAAACTATTAGTCACTGAGTACTGTTTTGCAAACCTCAGAGCTGACTCATCTGTGTTAACCAGGATGGCACACATCCGCTTAAGATAGTTCTCTAATTAGAAATTGAGTACTTAGTAGTTCAAGCAATCCTCCATAAAAAGTAAACCTGTCAATGTTGTCTTTTTTCATTCCCTTGGAAAGAATTAATGCATTCAGGAAAACTGTGATAGAGATAGTCATTCACCATACCCCATCAGTCTTTCTCCAAAATGCAGACCCCTGCACCTCACTGCTTCCAACTTCAGACTGTGATCTTGTTACCAACTCGTTTGTTTCCCCTTGTGTACACAGTGCACTGTTTCCTCCTCTTCTGGTCTGAAGGGAAAAAAAATGCTTCAAACATATTTCCGTTCCCTGTTCTGCAATGGACAATCTACTATGTGACTCAAACTAGTCATTTTAAGACACTGTTGGACTACAAATTCTATCCAATATTTAGGGCAATTAATCAGGATAACAAAAGCAATGCTTTGTGGGGCTACAGACAGGGTTCAAGTCCACTCAATCAATATAGGAGAACTTCTCACAAACTGCTTTGGAAAAGACTGGAGATGCAGCAATTCTGGAATTATTATACCTTAATGGGACACCAGGAATTAATGTTAATTTTGACCCTGTAATGATCCTTTAACAGCGTTTAGAGCCCTGGTGTTTAATGGAGGGAAAGGCATCTCTGCTGGCTTAAAATCAAGGATGTCTCCTTTGTTATCTGAATATAGCTGGACAAACCCGAGGATCAAACATTTACTTCTAACCCTACTGTATTCTAACAGTCATGGATAGCATACTACTTGACATAGGACTATTTAGAATACAGTCCTCCATTAACAAAATTCTGTTTTGTGTCTTAATGTCTCTTAAGAACTGGTGAATCTCTTTACTATAAATTCTAAAGCCATCACATGTACACTTCCATATCACAGATTAGCAGTGGAGTGCTCCTCTACACAGCAAATACTGTTTACAAGTTCCACAGAATTAAGTCCAAGTGTATTCAAAACACAGATATTAAAATTTCAAAGTGCAGAAGTTCTGGAAGGCACCAAAGGGATCAGGTCTCTTGGAGTTTTGCAAATCTGTGTTTTATAGTGATGTTACAAGCACTAAGGGTACCTGCATTTAACAGTGATGTCAACAAGGATATTTCAACACATAGTTGCAATCCAAATGCTCTGCACAGGTGCAGTGAACTCAGTGAACATATTCATATTCTGCCAGCTGGCCCACAGAATTACAAATACCATGTGAGACCCTTGGAATCGCACGGAAATAAGCCTCCACATACAGAACCATTAGGACTATGCAGGATAATGAAGACAAGGCATGACATGGCAAACTCTGCACCTGTCCACTTACTCCTTCTCAGGCATGGGAGGACCCTCCACACTGGCTCATGTGGCTTGACTGTGCACTTCTGCCATTATTAGAATAGTATCCCCAAGCTCACCATGTCATTTTTTCCAGCAACTCTATGCTCAGCTCACTGAAGAAGCACACACAGCACAACACACCAGACAACCAGAACAGTTTCCACAAAGCCTGGATATGGTGGCAGGAAGACCAATCACAACATCGTATTGGCAAATACCCAGGAGAGTCTGATTGCCTCACGAAGCCTGAGTGACAAGAGCTTCTCCCATAAGCTTACATTGTTCTTTAAGATGCAATACAATGGTTCATGATCCTGCCTTCAAACCCAGTCAAAGACCATTTATACGTCAACAGAGATAAAATACCAATTACACTTGCATCTGGCTGAAACAGCAGACCCTGCTGTCTTCCTGATCTCCATGGGAACATGTTATTCTTTGTTCTGAACAGAAAGTAGCTATCAAACTTTTACAACCCTCTTCTCTATGTGCAGTAGAGTGAATTTCTGTCACACGGGTGAAAGAGTAGCCAAAATATTAAGAACTAAAGAGAGATTTCAGAAAAAAAAGAGGAGAGTTTTATTATGTGGCTTCACACTGAGCTTAGGTAAATTGAACTTACTTTTTATCTAGTTGTAGTAGGGACTTCAGACAACCAGGAAAGAAAATAAGGAACTAGATAACAACCAAGTTAAAGGGGCTTTCTCCCAACAGAAAGGTGGAAGATTGCTCCATTGCTTCAGGAGTTATATTTCTGAAATTCTGAGCAAACTGTTGACAAACGAATAGTAATACAGAGTAGTCCTCATGGGCAGTTGAAAAGTTAGTGAATAATAGAGCAAGGAAAATATGTTTAGAAGCACTATTGTTAGACAGCACAACTTTCTCTTTGAGGAGTTGAAAAAAATAAAAACCACAACTCATGATTCTCAACAGGACTGGTAGAATGAATCACTACACGTATGTGGAAAATGTGCTAGGGCAAACAGGAAAATAGAGTCTTCCTTTTTCAATATCCTTTGTAAATGTAGCCTGCCCCCAGATTAAAACAGATCTTAATTTTTATTTGATTTTTTTCTGTACTTTCAAGAAAGGTGTTTTCTGTGAAGGCATGGAATTAATTTGTGGACCACACAGGGCTGAAACTCAGAAAAATCCAAATTCTTCTGCCTCCTGAGTGCTGGGTTTAGAGGTGTGCAGCAGCCATCAAGGAACTGAAGGTGGCTATGACCTCAATTGATCCTAGTTAAATTAGTCTTTAATTTCAAATTCCATTGAAAAATCTCACAAAGGTATACCTCTTTGAGTTTTATTTATGCCATGAGGTAGTCAGTTTGCCTACCAAGAATAGCCATCGGAGCAGCCTATGCAGAAGAATTGAGCAAGATTTCTTTCCTAAAGGATGGAAGGGGTATCTGGGCATTATTTCTAAAACAACACATTTGCTAAGCCAAAAAATTATGTGGATTTTTCTTAGGGAGTGTAGATACATTCATGTGGTATTCTCCCTATTCCTAAGCAGACTCAGATAACAAACCCATTTCTAAATATGATTAGATTGTACAATCAGAGATATTTAGGGACATTTTTACTACAAAGTCATTCAGAAGAAACTCCAAACTCCAAAAAGTTGTGTTCTGACCTCCTCCATGTGCTGTTTATAGCTATGCCAAGAAACACAGAAATATAAACACACAACATATCACACACACACACATACACACACACACACACTGGAGATATGTAGGAGTAATAAAGATTTAACAAATATAAATAACACAAAAATATCTGCTCATTATTCAAAACTGGTCTGACTCATCAGAAACACAGGAAAATTCTTATTCTCAGAGAAGGGATATTAGAAGCCTTAGGACACTATTAGGATTCTTTCCTGTGATTTGTTTTTGGGGGTGGTTTGAAACTGTTAGGAAGCCATGTTTGGACTACCTTGACCACAGCTTGTGAGAGATTCTATTAAATCTACTTTACAGATATATGGAGAGAACCATAAATAATGCAGCTGTGTTTGTTGCACCTGCCCTTAGATGAAGATATGGTGTCTAAAAATTGAGTTCATTAACATATTCTTCCTAGCTCCATTGTCCACTAGGTTTTCAATTTTGCTTGAATACTACTCTTTTTATTATTAGTCATTTGCCTAGAATTTGCACTTAATTTCAGGAATAAACTGAAAGCAATGGAGCCATCTAGCAGCCTTATGAATGGGGGGAAGACCCAATGTTTACTTGGGATTTGGCTCACTATTTTCTTTCCTGGTTGTGTGAAGTCCCTGTGACAACCAGAAAGAATATTCAGTTCATATGATCTCAGTGTGAAACCTCAGAACAAACATCTCCTTTCTGTTTTTCTGGGCATTCTTCCTCTTGTGGGACAGGGAATCACTCTAATCACCTACTATGGTGATTGGTACAAGCTAGCTAGTCATTTTATTTTTATGGTGGAAACTTCATTATAACCAATGGCTTCCATATACCCAAAGAGTCTGGAATGTTATGGTAGAGATTCTACCCCATCTTCCTCCAAAACCTGCATATTGTCAGAAAGCAAAATAATGACAAATATTGATGCTTCCCACATAGATATTCATGAGCAATACCACAGGTACTTAAACAGTCCCCCTTAGATAAGACTCAAGTTTTTTTGTCCCCCTTTCCCATATCCTCTCTGGCATACTGAATGGCCATCCAGGAGTGTTGTATCCATTCACCATGAGATTTTTCTCTTTTTTCTTTCATTTGAAAATATTTATTTCTTGTAATGTTGCTCTGTTTTGATTGTGTGTCTTTTGTTCAGTTATGAGAACAGATTTTATAGGATAGTAGATTATTGGCTAGCTTAGTGGATGGAATAGGAAAGAGTTAAATGTAAAACACCAGGGAACATACATTCAAAGCTAGATAAGTTTGTTCTAAATGTCTAATCCATTAAACACAATCTCCTCAAAATGCACAAAGAGTCTAGTAAATGACAAACAGGGTTTCTTCATTCAAATAAATAGACAGATGGACTAACCTAGCAGCTAGCTGAAGTACAAAAAAGAAATCCCAATTAGAAAACCCAGGTTTATGATAAAATACTTGCATTTAAATGTTATCCTTCGGGTTGGAAGTTGACACAAGATCCTAAATTCTTCCCCAACTTAGAAAGCACAAAGGAATTTTGGGGAGGAGACTCACTTTATGATCTTGCTTTCAAATTGCTTAGCACTTCTCCATTTGTGGGTACACTTGAGGCAGTAGGTGTGGTTGCAGTTGGACAGGATCCCAAATGGGGCTCACTGGGGTTGGTTTTCTCATAGACCACCTCCATACAGATCGCACATACTAAATCCTTGTTGTACTACACATCTAAAGAAAGCTCCATGCCCTCCTCATGGGCCTCAATGCAAGAGTTTATGTGTTGTGACCTCCGAGTAGTATCATTTTGGGGGAGGTCCTGCAACTAACAGATGTCAAGGGAGTCTCCTTGGAGATACACACAGTTTTCCCCATAGTGACACTTTCCCACTGCAGTATGGGGGCAGGGTTGCTGCTGTGTCTCCACTGCAGCTGGCTGCTTCTCTGACTTTTCCGTGGTCACTGGGCCCTGCAGGGTACTTTAGCAGTGGCTTGCTGTGTTCTTATCTGCAACGGTCTCCATAAACCCCAAACCCTCTTTGAAAATCCTTGCACACTTCACCATATGGACTGTTTTAGAGGTCATGGGAATATGGACAGTTATCTCCTTCCTTACAAACCCTATGCATAAAATATCTGCAGGTGACTTGTTTCTTCCAGCCACTGTTGCTGCTGCTCCTGCTCACTCCCCCTCCAACCATCCCAGTAGCCAGGGCAGCAACTGTGGAGATCCAGTGAGGGAGGCCACTGTTGCCATCACTTCTCCTGATCCTGATGTTGTGCCTGTTGTTACAGGAGGCAAAGCCTCCACCATTACTGTTTATCCCACACAGCAATGACACCTGAACTTCAAGGATCACACAGTTGTGGTCCAGCTGAGACTGAGAAGACAGTGGGGGGAAGGAAAGGGTGGAAGAAAGCCTCATATCTCACATGAGCTTTTTCTAATTCATCTTGATTTGGTCTGACTTGCATTGCTGCATGTCCTGACAGGCTTATTGGGGTGCAAAAACTTTTCAATTATACCCAGGAGGACAAGGGAAAGTTGCTATGGAGACCAGGAAGATAGCAGGGTCTGCAGTCTGAGCCAGGACCCAGTGCTATTGAAATGCATATCATTGCAAATCTAGAAAAGAATATTTTCTTGTGTGGGAGGCATGGCCAGGAACCACAATACTGTGTCTTTAAACACACTCCAACTCCATGGGAGGTGCTCTTGTCACTCAAGCCTCACTAGCCAATCAGGCCCTCATGCAGAGATCCTCCTATCACCAGGCTTCAGACTTGACTTTGAAGAGGAAACAGCAGTTTTGTGTGCTGTGGTGCAGTTGCTGCTGTCGGGAACTGAGCTGAAAGCTTCAGTGATCTGGGAAATCACAACACTGTAAACTAGGGGATGATGTCTGCAGATGGGGAGGAGCAGTTGGTAAAGTGTGGAAGACAGTTTGATAGGTCCTCCCTGTATCTGGGGGGAGAGTGTGGCCATATTCCCTGTCTTGTAGAGTCCCATGTGGTCCATGTAAATTCTATTGAGAGACCCTATGGAAAGGTCTCTCAATAACTTTGCTCTGTGGATTTAATCTGATCAGAGCATTGGTATCAGGGAGCTGGGTGTAGGATCATGTTTCTAGTAAACTTCAACATTCTTGATGAATATATGGAAAGCAGCTTACCTAACTCAGAGAGGCCTAGTTTTTCCAGTGCCTCCTTGACATTCAACACTCTGCATTTAACATTCACATGTAATATATATCTATCATTAATTGTGTTCAGGTTGTCCAGAGGCATCTCATGTGTTGGGTAGATGTCCGCTATTATTCATTAATGTATGAGAATAGTATTGATGATAAAAAGCAGTTACTAGTGTTTAGGATATAGTCTGTCTCCCAAAATAGAATTGATCTGAGGGAGGACTGTCTCTGAAACACTCCAAAGATAAGTGTATTGTAACTAGCCTTGTTTGGCTGAAACATTTTTCAATAGGTTTGTCCAGGCATTTGGCCCCAAACCATTACAAAGAAGCCCTTCCTGATTTAAAACAAGCCATTAGGCCAATGCCATATCAAAGAATAGGCCTCTGACCAGCTGATCAAGGAGGCATTACAGTTGCACAACAAAACTTAAATTCTAGTGTCATAAAATCTGTTTTTTTTTCTTGAGAAAAAACTTTTTTGACAGTTGGGCAATATGAGAGCAAGTGGCAATTATTTGAATTAAAACACAGTTGTGTTAAGAACTTACCTCTTTATGCAAACCTATCATTTGAGCCTTCATGCAGGGAGGGCTTAGTAACAGCCTGGGACTTGGGCTTGGATGCTTTCCTGAGTGCCTTATGTATTGACAATAACATGGAGCTCCTTCTATAAAACCTGCAATATGTTTGGGAGATCTGGGTTCAGGGTCTTTTGGAAGGGTTGCTGGACATCCTGAGATTCTAAACTCTTCCTACCATATGGAGCTATTGCTGTCTGTTCTAGGGTCACAGTGTCTTTAGTCAATAATATTCTTGAGAAATGTTTCCCTTGTGTAGCATTGTTTGACTCTTCTCATCCTTAATTTTTTCCAACTATATGATAGGTTTTGATGACTTCATATATTTCTCCCTTTTACTTCTAACCTCCCACACCATTTAAGCATCGTACAAGATCCTATTCTGTTCAAGATGGTTAGTTATTCTGGGACATATCCTCTGCAATACCATCCTAACCTAGCATTAACTTTTTCTAACTTATACTTGTCTTATTTTTCATATCCCCTATGACCTTCAGCGCAAGAACCTGTCTCTGAAGAATTATCTGTTGTTTCAGGTCAATGGTGTATTTAAGAAATTATTTTAGGAATGACTGTGCTGTGTAGGGGAAGCTGTAGCCACGCCTTCTTAGGGGCTGGCAACAAGAGTACCTGAGGGCTTGTGAGGGCGTGGTCAGAGTGAGTAGGGGGACTGCGTTTTCGGTTTCGGTTTCTCTTTGCTTCTTGCTGTACAGACTACCACCAGCTGGCTGGTCCGCTCTGTAAGTAAGACTTTCCCTATTAAATACCCTTATATTTCTACCTGACTCCGTATTGGTAATTTACTACTATAGTGCTGTGTGATTTTATTTTACTTAACTGCTAGAATCCACTTCGAAGGACTGGTATTTTCTGTTTTAGGGTCTTCATCTTTAGAGAAAAGGTATCAGAAATCTTTAATGTGCTGTAATATAAGACTCTAGTCTCTGGAACACATATCCATAAAGTCTGTTTCAACTTTTCAAAATAATTTTTGAGATTATAATTGCATCATATTCACATTGTCTTTCTGCCTCCAAGCTCCATCAATACTACATTGTTTTCTAATTTGTGTCCTGTTTTTCTTTAACGAATGTACACAGTAACACCAGTTAGTGTGTGAAGGTGATATGTTTTTGGTTGCACAAATTCCCAGCTCTGAGGCAATGGGTTTGCTGCAATGGGCATTGAGTGTGTAATGGATAAGGAACACAAAGGACCCTATGTTTTAGATGAGGATCAGGAGGTGCTATACAAGAGAGGAGGAATGTCTACTAAAATACAAACTTTCTAGACTTGGGCTCCATCTACTGTGCTAGAAGGTCAGAGCTGGAAGTAGTGATATGTCTGGGACATTTGATCTCTGATCACCCAATAGGGAAGCTGCTAATATGAGTCCTAGCTGGGAACCCCTAGCCAATGTGGGGTTCTGGTGGGAGGTTTGCAGTCAGGATAACAGGATAACGGGTGGCAGGTATTTTGTAGGTTCTCACCATGGTTGTCTTCTGCCTTTGATGAAATGAGTTGTCAGAAAGACAACAAGTTAGACCATGGTAAGTATGTGGTGTTTACAGAAGGTCTGTTGAGCTAACATTTCATTTATTTATTTAGTTAGTTATTGACTGCTGGTTTTTCAAGAAAAGAATTCTTTGTGTAACATTTGTGGCTATACTGGGATTCCCCATGTAGACCAGTCTGTTATGAACTCAAAGAAATCTTATTGCCTCTGCTACCCAAATACTGTTATTAAAGGCATGTACCACCACCACCCAGTGAGCTTTCAATTCTGTTGGGACTTGAATGGAACACGAGCCAGAGTGTAATTCTGTTGATACATGTGGTGACCTGTGCAGTGGCCTTTGTACTCTGTGCTTCTCAGGATGGATTTACTGGGTAATAGGAGACTCTGCCACCCTGCCATGGTGGATATAATTCTTGCAGTATCCCTTTCCAGTGTTTATATGAGGGAAGTGATTTTGGTTGCAATGGGACAACAATTTAGAAAATTCAAGTTATAGTTTCTAGAAATTCTGAATATTACATTCAATTTTCATGTTTGTATTAAAAATGCTGCAAATAGTTTAGGAACTTGTAGAAAAATGGTGATTTGGATCCTCTTTTATGAATACATGACTAGAATGCTTGTAACTTAGTGGTGCAAATAACCACAATGATGTAATTCACTGAAGTTTGGTTTCAGGGGGAAAGGGGGGTTTCTGATGTGCAGAGATATCTCAGGTGTGCCTGGTACTCTGCAGAATCCATGGCAGATTTCATGATATTTGTCATAGGCCATGGAATGAGATTTAAAACGGCTTTTCTTTGTCTTTGCGTTTTTTTTTTTTGTACAGGGAACATTTCTTTCCCTTTTCAATTTTTTTAAGAAACCAATTTGTTTTAAATGTCAATCACAGTTTCCTCTACCCCCTCCTACCCTCCCCCTCACTGATGATGTATTTCATTCCCTTTCTGCTCCCCAGTGAAGGTGAGGCCTTCCATGAGGGATCTTCAAAGTCTGTCATATCATTTGGAGCAGGGCATAGGCCCACTCCTCTATGCTGAGAGACTGAGCTCCCAAAGTCCATTCATATACTAGGGATGAATTCTAATCCACTACCACAGGCCGCATAGATTGCCTAGGCCTCCTAACTGACACACATGTTCAGGTGGCCTGGATCATTCCTTTGCTGGTTTCCCAAGCTATCAGTCTGTGGTCCATGAGATCCTACTTGTTCAGGTCAGCTATTTCTGTGAGTTTCTCCATGCTGCTTTTTACTCATTTGCTCATCACTCCTATCTATCTGAAAGTAGATTCCAGGAGTTAGGCTCAATGTTTACTGTAGGTGTCTTCTTCTGCTTCCATCAGCTACTGGATAAAAGCTCTAGGGTGGCATATCAGGTAATCAACTATCTCATCTGAGAAAGGCATTTAAGGTAAACTGTTGAAATTTGCTTAGATTGAAAGTTGGTGTCATCCTTGTAGGTCACTGGTCATTTCTCTAGTGCCAGTTTTCTCTTTAGACCTAAAATGGCTGTGTCTATTTTGGTATCTCTTTTCTTGATCTCCTAAATTCTTCCCCTGGCTCCTTCTGTCTGCTTCCTCAATTCCTACTCCACCCTCCTCTTCTCACCTTCTCATTCTCCTAACTACCTCTCTCTACCTGCCATGTTCCCAATGATCTCAGGAGTCCTGAGGACATTGGCTTTTGCAAGAAGTTGACAGTATCCAGCCTTTAAATGGTAAAAGCCATAAATGGTCTTCTTAGTGATTAATTGGCTGTTGTTGTAGGACACAAAAGATGGGAATGTCAGAGTAATGGCAGATCCTGATGGTAATGTTCAGAATTTCAGTGGGTAAATTGTCTTCAGGGCACCATGTAGTTGGCCTTATCTACCTACATTGAGAGATATGTGTCTTAGGATATTCAGGCTAAAGCCCATTTCTCCTGGGACACAATGTATCTTCTGGTTCCTGATGAACGGATGCTCTCCATCAGTCAGTGAAGCATTAAGGCTAATCTATATTTCTGTATATGTTTAATTAGTAATCAAGGAAGTATGAATGCTTAACAAGAAAATTGTTGTAAGACATTAATCTTATTTACCCCGTATGGCTTGCAATTTTCATGTTATCCTGGCAACTACAATGGTATTGATCCTGGAAATTGCCACTATCTTATGTTCCTGAAAAAGATATAAAAAGTCTGTTTCCCCTCAATAAAACACTCAAATCCTTGTCTTGCTGTGGCCCTCTTGGCCAAGCCTGGTTTCATTCCTTTTGGACTGTATTGAGTTATCTCGGCCTGGTAAGTAAGCACAGGTTCTGAGAAGATTTCATGAAAAATTTAGCCAGAGTTCTTCAGTGTGATATTTTGGACCCAAATCTTTCTTAATCTATACAGGTCCAAAGAAACTGAATAAGGCTGAGTTTAAGAGTAATGGGCTGATGTCTTAGACAAAATATCGCTTCTGATGATGGTTATTAGCATTTACTCCTTCAGGTCTATAGTGAAAAGGACACAAGGAGGAAGATATGAAAGTCTCTGTTTTGTTAAAAACAGAGCATTAGTAGTTTCTTATGGCAATTCATTGATGGAAAAGAGACAGTAATTTTCAAGGATTTAGCAGCATTAAATAGTGAGCCCTGCTCTGCATTTAAAGCCTAGGAAGGAAGCAAAAGATTACGACTATAATGCCCTTACTTTATTGAAGGAGTAGGCAAAGTAATTCCTTTTGTCAGGAACCACATTTTTAAACAACTGGCAAATTTGATCCAAGCTCTGTAGGGTCCAAAAATCATGGTAGAATCACCTATTCTTTTACTGACTATGCAACCAATAAAGATTCAAAATACAAAGATGATGGATTCTTCTTCTGTGGTCAGTTCTTCCCTATAGTATACATCTGTGTTTTGAACAGTCAGAGCCCAAGTGAAGAGTCTTCAAGAGTCCATTGCATGAAGCAGTGAAGATGAAGCTGATTTGCATTTGAGACCACAGGATGTTGAGATGTCCATGCTATGAGACATATGTCATGGAGACTTTCATATGAGGAATGAAAGTGCTGGGGGTTGGATGGTATTTTTGTCATATTTTTATAATAAAGCTTTTGTGGAATCAGAGAAAGGAGCTACTAGTTAACTGACCAAAAAAATACCACAGAGGTTTGGAAAACTGTGGAGAGTTTGGAGACAGGAATTAGTATGGAGGGGTGGAGAGAGGTTCTTTGTTTGTTTTAGATTGAGAAATGGAAGAGGTAGGAGTCACTGGTGGCTGCTCAACTGCTTCTCTGACCATTCAAGTTTTTACCCCCATATCTGACTTCTGAATTTTTTTTAATAAAGATTACTTATGCCAGGTGATGTTGGTGCAAACCTTTAACATCAGCACCCAGGAACCAGTGGTAGGCAGATCTTTGTAAGTTTGAGAAGAGTCTGGTGTACAAGAGCTCTTTGCAAGAGAGCCTCCAAAGCCACAAAGAAACCCTGCCTCAAAAACTAAAACAAAAAATAGATTACTTACATGAACACTTTATGAGGTTCCTTAAAAGTTATGCTCAGTAAACTAAAAGGGTAATTAAGACTTTGAGAGATAGATTAAATCATAGATTATTAAATTTATATTTTCCGAATGCTACTGAAAAGGAAACAACAGCATTGGGAGATATTAGATAAAAAAGGAACTGCTAAATTAAATCAATCTATATACTTTAGAGATACTTTGAGCTCAGAATAAAAACCAAGATATATGTTGCATCGGGGAAGAGGTTTTGCTTTTGTTTCCAAGGGGGTTGTGGGAGTGAACCCAGTGACCATTGAAAATTGGAAAGATTATATTGAAACAAAAGAAGATTTCTTAAACACAAAGTTGTTCATCAAACAGCAGTGCCATTCAATCTAAACTAATTCATGAGACTAACAGATGTCTTTCATTGGTTTAAATAAAATTTGCCAAAACTAGAAATCTGCAAAGGTATGTTGAGGCAGGTTTTGTTTTGTCTTTCAAAAATATAATATTTTCCAATGAAGGAATGGAAAGATCACTGGTGTCCTGGGATTCTAGGACTGTGTCTAGTGAAGAGTATGTGTGTCCCTGGGTTCTCCTTTTATGGGACAGTTTTGGGTATATTAGTATTACTGGCTAAGCTATTTTTACATGTCTAAAAGACATTTATTTACTATGCTCATTAAAATCAGGCTTCTGATTCACATATATGTTTGACCACCAATATCAAAAATATAGTAGAATCCTTTAGAATTAATGATGATACGGCTCATCTTTAGGCACATGAAAAAGCAGGAAAAATAATAGTTTACCATGTGCAAGTCATTGGAAGCAACGTTGTTAAAACAGGCTTCTCAAAATTTATAACTGGTGTTAAAAAATTTCCTCACTAGCCTCTCTGTCAAATCCGATGATAATAAACAATGTGTTAGTTATTCTCAAATTGTGTGAAATGAAAGCTGAATACTTCAAGTAATTTATCCTGGGGACTTAGGTGTGCTCCCGGAAAAAAAAAATCATAGACTAATAAATTCTGGTGTGAAAACAAATTTAAAATTTAGTATTTCACAGTAGAATGGGTTCATTGTTTACTCAAACAAAAGGACATATCATACTTCCTTTTGAACCTTAATGCATTGTACCTGTGCTAGTCTAAATGTGATAGCCCCCCCATGAGCTCACAGGGAATGGCACTGTTATTAGGTATGGAGTTATTGAAGCAATGTGTCACTGGGGGTGTGCATTCTGAGATCTTACATATGCTGAAGCCATGAACAGTGTCCCAGACCACTTCCCATTGCCAGTGGTCAAGATGTGAAATACCAACCTCCATCCATAGCACCATGTCTGCCAGCATTCTACCATGTTGCAACATGAAGATACTTAATGAAACCTCTAAAACTGTAAGCCACCCATTTAAATGTTTTTCCTTTAAAAAAATTAGCCATAGCCAGAGTGTAGTGGTGCATGCCATTAATCTAAGCACCCATCCTGGGTGCGTTTGAGACCAGTCTGGTCTACAAGAGCTAGTTCCAGGACAGCCTCCAAAGCCACAATTAACCTGTATTAAAAAGTAAAATAAAATATTATCCATGTACATGTTGTCTCTTCACAGCTATAGAAACAAAACTTTGGTCAATACATGATTAAAGACACTTTATAGAGGAAATTTGAGAAACCCTGACAAATTTCCATTATACAAGATCATATTATACATAGGCTTGTGAACTTGCTCATCATGTGTTATTAATAGAAAACCTAGTATTCAATTATAGCCATTCTTTATTTCATGTAACATACAATAACAACTATTTAACTCATTAACCCCACCCCCAACAGCCCCAGAGCCCAGAGCCCATCTGCTTGCCTGTGCTGGGCCCCGTCCCTGCCTCCATGCTGGCTCCCCCCTGTGCCCGCCCACTCCCGCTGCCACCACTGCGGCACCCGATCCATCAATTCATCCGTTTATTAATTTATTCATTAATTCATTTGTTTGTTCCATTTTCCATTCATGGACTCCCGGGCAGGAGCGAGAATGCAGGTGCTGGCAAGCTCGAGAATGAACACCCCCTTCCCCCATCGCCATTCTTGCCCCATGCTGCTTGCCAGCTCCCCCTTTGTAAATTGCATCACTGACTTAACTGCTGTCACCTGGCTGCTGCCTGCATTCAATTCACCGGATGCCTCAGCTCTCTGAGTCACTGATTCACTGATTCACTTGCTCATTCACTTGCAAAGCCAGCCTGGGGAGTCATCAGTTCTTAGAGAAGTTTTCCCGCTCCCTGCAGACAGCTCGCCCAGGACTACATTTCCCAGTGTGCCCTGCGCTCCCAAGCAACCACTCTTCTGCCCGCCTGCCTCTGGACTTCCATCCCGGGATTTTAGAAGACCTAGGACACAGGTAGGATTTTGTGATTTTTTAAGGGCGTAGAAGACACGGGAGGGAGGAAATGGAGGGCAGGGGATGAAGGGAGGGCAGGGGAGGGAGGGGGCAGTGTAATGAGGAAAGGGAGGCTGTGGAGCGATCTGCTCCATGCCGGTGCTGTGTCTCCCACGTGAGCTTTCCTAATTCATTTTGATTTGGTACCATTTGGTTTGCTGCATTGTCAGGGAGGTTCTTTGGTGTGTAGAAACTTTTGAATTATATCCTGGAGGACAACGGGAAGTTCCTATGGAGACCAGGAAGGTTTCAGGGTCTGCAAATTAGCCTGGGGCCAGTGCTATTGAAATGAACATTGTTGCAGATCTACAAAAGGATTCTTTTGTGTGTGGCAGGCATGGCCATGAAACACAATACTGTGTCTTTAAGCACACTCTAACCCTATGGGAGTCGCTCTTGTT